>NC_136811.1:5424544-5634544 GCF_951216825.1 Electrona antarctica
CCCTATAATGTTTTCAGATACATTTTGTAGCGTGATGATTAAGTTGAAACCGAGTAATACACTCTCTGGATGTTATCTAGAATGGGAATAAAAACGGAAGATTCAGTAGCAGCTGTGCAGCACGCCAGTGTAAACCAGGTGTAGTACCAGAACGAGCACTTTGTTTTTCCTGTCTTCATTGCATGTGAACAGCCTGTACATTTAGCCAATAATGTTGAAAAAAACGAAATGTTATCATGCTTTCGGTTCTACATGACAACTCACCTTTGCATATAGAAAATAAATGTCATATTTGACCACCACTCTGACAGCTGTCTGATGCTCCACACAATGTACACAAATTGAACATACAGTAAATAATCCAAATAATATTCCTATTTCTGACTAATACCACGTGATACAAGACATCAAAACGGTTGCATTGTGAGTATGAATGGACACACTGAAATATTCTCTCACTCTTCTATTATAGTTATAGACATAGACGTAGACAAGTGACTGACGAAAAATACATGGAAACTAAATGAAAACTATTCAAGGGACTGAAATGAGTTTGCTGCCAAAAACACAACACTGCATGATGTCACCGTCTCCTCCTACAAGCTGTAACGCGCCACTTGTAGGTCTGCTATTTTTGAAAAATAGCAGACCAACAAGCTCGTAGCGTGCCACTTGTAGGTCTGCTATTTTTGAAAAATAGCAGACCTACAAGCTCGTAGCGCGCCACTTGTAGCAGACCTACAAGCTTGTAGCGCGCCAAAATAGCAGACCTACAAGCTGTAGCGTGCCACTTGTAGCAGACCTACAAGCTCGTAGTGCGCCAAAATAGCAGACCTACAAGCTGTAGCGTGCCACTTGTAGGTCTGCTATTTTTGAAAAATAGCAGACCTACAAGCTTGTAGCGCGCCACTTGTAGGTCTGCTGTTTTTGAAAAATAACAGACCTACAAGCTGTAGCGCGCCACTTGTAGGTCTGCTATTTTCGAAAAATAGCAGACCTACAAGCTCGTAGCACGCCACTTGTAGCAGACCTACAAGCTCGTTAGCAACTACACACACCTGTTGCAAGGTCCCCTTTTGGTGTTTTAAACGTTTACTGGGGACCCCTGGTGGTCCACGGACCCTGAATTGAGAAGCACTGGTATACATTCTAAACATTTGTATTCAGTCAGCTTTTATAAATGTCATTTTAAACGTGAAAACAGACTGTTGCGTGCTGCTGTCTGGTCGTGTGCTTCAAACCACTGTGATGCCGCATTAAACTACTTTTACTGGGGACCCCCTGGACAACCCCCAATGGCCCCTGGGGGTCACCGGACCCCGAATTGAGAAGCACTGGTATAGATTCTAAACAATTGTATTCAGTCAGCTTTTATAAATGACATTTTAAACATGAAAACAGTCTCTTGTTATAGATATTATAGTTGTAGTTAAAGTACACAGTGTGAATGGCCCTTAACATAACACCAATGCTGAATAGTACTAGGGAGAACATGATAGTATCCGTCCATAGACTGGCCTCTGGTGACCAGATAGGACCATTACTACATTAAGGACAAGTATACAGCCTACTGTACTGTCTTCTAAATTCTGACAGTTTTCTGAAATACCTATGATTTCTGTATTAGTGGTGCTCAATATTTCATGCCAAGGACCACAAAAATGATATGTAATTGGCCTCCGACCCCCATCTGAAAATATGTTGTTCCCCCTAGGTCTGCTATTTTGGGGGGCGTCTGTCTGTCTGTCTGTCTGTCTGTCTGTCTGTCTGTCTGTCTGTCTGTCTGTCTGTCTGTCTGTCTGTCTGTCTGTCTGTCTAAAATAGCAGACCTACAAGCTCGTAGCGCGGCACTGAGTGCCGCGCTACGAGCTTGTAGGTCTGCTATTTTGGGGGACTGTCTATCTGTCTGTCTGTCTGTCTGTTTGTCTGTCTGTCAGTCTGTCTAACAATCTGTCTTGTCTGTCTGTCTGTCTGTCTGTCTGTCTGAAATAGCAGACATACGAGCTTGTAGGTCTGCTATTTTGGTCAGCACTAGTTTTGGCTGTCCAATTAATTTTAGTTCCTCTTGTGTTTTTGCTGCAAAAAAGCGATTTATGAGAGGTTTAAGTCAAGCACTTTGATGCTGTCTGTTTATTAAAGCCACAGGCTCCAGCGGTGCCACGTTTTGAATGTAGTAATGTTCAGCAACTACAGACTATAAAGACCATGAATATATTCATGGAAAAAATGAGAATCGTGTGAGAATCGTGATCTCAATTCTTGTGGATGAAAAATCGAGATTCACATTTGATCAAGAATCGTGCAGCATAGTACATACTACATAGTACATACTACATAGTACATGCTACATAGTACATACTACATAGTAAGCTATATACTACATAGTACATACATAGCCTACTCAGTAGGTCCTACTGTATACTACACACTCTACACCGTGCAATGCATATTATTACACACACTACATACTTAGACTGCGAAGCAAACCATTTTGGAAGACTTATTTATTCATCTCAGAGGTCAACTCATGCCTTCATGTTTTTGGGGTATAAACAATGACCTCGTGAACAGATACAATTAGTGCAATATCACTTATATACTTAAACATAATGTATTGTAAAGTGTGTCTGAATAATCCCGTGAGGGATGGACTGCGAAAGGCAGCCAGACACGGAAATAAAATCATATACAGATGACCTATTTGGCTGGCCAATTGAAACACTATATAATTGATTTATATTTTATTTGCATAGATTGGCCAGAGGTGTAGGGTTACAGCATAACATCACAAAACCTTTACTTTCCAATTACCTATCTTGTGTTTATAAGTTCTTTAAAAATCCATCTGCCTCTCTCTCTCTCTCTCTCTCTCTCTCTCTCCCCACTCCAGCCCCCCCAGAGTTCCAGCAGTGGCCTCAGTCTGTCTCCAGGCCAGCAGGGGGCAGTGCAGTGTTCACCTGCACGGCGCAGGGCGTCCCCGAGCCTCACCTCATCTGGCTGAAGAACGGCAAGATCCTGACTCCAGGAGACAACGTCAAACTCACCAACGGCAACACGTACGTACACACACACACACACACACACACACACACACACACACACACATGCACACACATGCACACACAGCACACAGTCATTATCATCATTTCTCCCAAATTCCATATAAGATAGTGTAGCGACTCTGCTGGGAATTCTGGGTAAATTACATCTCTGCCTCTGGTCATCTGGGGATCGTTATCGGTATTTGTATGAAATAAGAACTGGACAGAATAACAAGAAAAAAAGGTGTTCAGAGTTTGAATTATGCAAAGAAAGCACATTGAAACATTGCTAACAACACCAATGGTTTAACTTAGGCAGAGTTCGGAAAACAATATTTGAAGGGTTGTTATTTTGATCAACATTTGCCTATTATCTCTCCTATATGGCACCCACATCAATACAGCGATTCCTGTTATGGACGATTCAAAATCGATTCATAATTTCCAAAAATCGATTTATTTTATTTTTTTTTCTGGTTACAGTTACAGGAGTTTTCACTACATGGTGATAGTCTGGGGTCCGAGAGGCTAAATGTCATCAAAATGGTGGTCCGTGGCTCAAATGCTGAATTAACCCATTTTGGGCGGGAACCCCTTTTGGTGTTTTAAGCATTCTGTTATACTTTAGCTATTTTGGAAAAATTGTGAAAATGTGGCACAAATCTTCGAATATATATTATTACAGAGTGAACGTTTTTAACTCAAATCTTTGCTTTTGGGGGGCGGGGCGTCCCTGGAACAAACATATTATTTTCAGATGGGGGGCGGCGGCCAATTATATATTTCTTTGGGGGTCCTTGACGACGACTGACATAGAAACACGAGGTTTTTCAAGAAAACTGTCATGATTTAGAAGACATTTGTAGAACCGTCCTCAGGTCTACATGGGTTTGAAAAAAGGGTTGAAAACGACCGATCTAACCCGACTCTTTGTCTCCCTCTGCAGGACCCTGGCCATAACGAAGATCAAGGCGGAGGACGAGGCCATCTACCAGTGCATCGCCGAGAACAGAACCGGCACCAACCAGGCGTCGGCGCGCCTGGCCCTCTCACAGTCCACGCTGCTCCCGCAGTCCCCCGCCAACCTCAAGGCCACGCCCCTCTCCTCCACCGGCCTACAGCTGAGCTGGGACCACCCCGCCCCCGAGCTGTCGGAGCACATCATTGGCTACGTGCTGCACATCAGGATGCTGGGAGGTCGGTTGGGACACATATTTTTATAGCTGCAGAGAATTGACCATTTGCAAACCGTGGCCGGCGTCTTGCCATCAGAGTTTGGAAGCACTCGTTTTCAGTAAAGCAATGTCTTGCTGCCTCCTTCGTTATGTGCAAATTCAAAACAGGTGGTACGCGGGGCGGTTGAGTGATATCTAACGAGCGCTTCCAAACTGCAACACTTAAAATAATCACCTGCAAGGACAGAAAGTAGCTCATAACATGTCTACGGTGGAATTTGTATGAAACAAACACTTTGAGGGTAGAAAGAGGATAATTCAAGCTTTTCGTACAGCCGCAATGTTGACGTTGTTTAATACAATCAGATAGGGCTTTTCTGTTTGGATGAATGGGCTGTCTATGGGAAGTCGCACCTTGTTAGCACCCTGCCATTAAATGATATGGTAAGATGGCCGCGGTCTGCATATGCTCCATACACAGTGAAATCCTTCGTGTTCGTTTATCTCTGAAGAGCGTGTGCATGGTGGAACCAAATTGACATTGTGTAGACTGAAGTTATGAGTGTGTTTTGTATAAAGAAGTTAGAATTAAGGGCATTTATTTAGCCACCTTTCTCCAATTAATGTCCATTACGGTCACCCATTTACACGCACATTCACACACCGGTGGCGGAGGAAACCATGCAAGGCACCGACCTTATCATCGGGGGCAGTTTAGGGCTTACTATAAGTGTCTTGCTCAAGGACACTTTCGCACGAACCCGGGTCACCCTAAATAACATTTCCAACCCTGAATTACATTGATACTAGCACCTTACATTTATTTATATCACATTACGCTACGTAAATACCGGTATGTAAATCTTCCCCCTGAGATACAGTACGCAAACTTGAGAGAACACATTTTTTATGACAGAGTGAAAATAACATTATTCATATTCTGGGGGGAACATCCTTCAAAAAAATTGCAGATCTAAAACGCATCACAAAGTGACGCGTTGTGAGCTTGTAGATCTGCTAATTTGGCAACGTTAGTTTAGATTGAGGAAGAACAGATCAATACGAGTGCAACACACACCATAATGTATTTGTTCCCTGACAACAAACCTCGGTGCGCAGGCTTTGATTGACACCTGATGACCCCATACTTTAGTGTTGATTTCGTCAACTAAAACTATGACGACAAATGTTTTTTTCACTGACGAAAACTGAATGAGGACTGAATAAAAACTAAGCTATGGTGACTAAAACTAAGACTAAATCTAAGACTAAATATACTGTAGAGCTGTGAGGCGTTGTGAGCTTGTAGATAGGCTATTTTCAGCATGCAACCAAATCTAAAATCAGCCATTATGATGCCTTCAAGGACTAAATCAAGTGTAGATTTAGTCGACGGAACTCCTATGATAGTTAGACTAAAAACACTAAAACTTTTCAGATGTGACTAAAACCGAAAGACTAAATCAAAATGTGTGCCGTCCAAAATCTACCCTGAATGTGACCCCTGACCCCTCCTCTGCTGTGTGTGTTCAGAACCGGACAGCAAGGAGCTGCAGGAGGCGGTGAGCAAGGACACGTTCCAACATGAGTTCTCCACCCTGGAAGCGGCCACCACCTACTCCATCTACCTGAAGGCCTACAGCCCACTGGGAGCCAGCCAGCAGTCTAACACCGTCATCGCCACGACACTAGGGGGCGGTACGTCACCTCTGTCTGGAACTTGTAGCACTACCATGGAGTTTTGTCTTCTGAATCCTGACAGTTTTCAGAAAAACCTATGTTTCTATGTCAGTGGTTCTCAGAGTTTTTCATGTCAAGGACGTAATTGGATGTAATTGGCCGCCGACCCCCATCTGAAAATATGTTGTTCCAGGGACTCCCCCAGAAGCAAAGATTTGAGTTAAAAACGTTTGCTCTGAAAGAATATATATTCAAAGATTTGTGCCACATTTTCACGATTTTTCAAAAATAGCAGATCTACAAGGTCGTAGCGCGGCAATCGGTGCCGCGCTACGAGCTTGTAGATCTGCTATTTTTCAATAGCAAAATATAACATAATGCTTAAAACAGCAAAAGGGGTTCCCATCCTGAATGTGTTAGTGTGAGGAGATAGAACAGAGATCGGATCCAAAACTAAATAATGTTTGAAAATGATCAGTGAAAACATTTAGAAAATATATGGATGGAAATGTTTAAATGCTATTAATTATATAAAGTAAATTATGAGAAAAACTGTATATAAAAAAAATAGCCCTACTGTGTTTTGAAAATTGATTTTCAGAGTACAAAATACATTTCCATTATACATTATTTGAATTCAGTACATTCTATAA
Source organism: Electrona antarctica (assembly GCF_951216825.1). Classification (NCBI taxonomy): domain Eukaryota; kingdom Metazoa; phylum Chordata; class Actinopteri; order Myctophiformes; family Myctophidae; genus Electrona; species Electrona antarctica. The sequence goes on from NC_136811.1 coordinate 5,431,094, forward strand.
TTGTTGAAATGTATGCTAAATGTACAGTACCTCTCACCTCCTCACCTTCTTCCTATCGTCTTCTCCTTTCCTACCTCCTCCTCCCTTCCTCACCTCCTTAGTTACAGTGCGTGTGTGCGTGCGTGCGTGCGTGTGTGCGTGCATCTTTTTGGTCAGCCAGTCAGCAGCAGCCAAACAGTTGTTTGTTGTTGTTGTTTTTGGCAGCAAATTTTGATTTTAGTTTTAGTCATAGTCTCATGAATAGTTTTCATTTAGTTTTAGTCACATTTTAGTCACCTGGAATGTTTTAGTGTTAGTCTAGTTCTAGTCGACAAAATATCATCAAGATTTTAGTCGGCTAAATCTACAGGTGATTTAGTCGACTAAAATGTATTTTGGCGGGCCTTGATGCCGTTGTAATGGCTGATTTTACACTTGCTGAAAATAGCAGATCTACAAGCTCACAATGTGTTGCACTGCAACGTGTGGTGAGCTTGTAGACCTGCTATTTTCAGCATGCAACCAAGTGTAAAATGACTTTTTAGTCTAGTTTTTATTTGTCGACTAAATTGTCAATATATTTAGTCTTAGTTTTAGTCATCGTAGCTTAGTTTTCATTTAGTTTCCATTTAGTTTGTCAGTGAAAAAAGGTAGTTGGCAAACATTTTTCGTCATAGTTTTAGTCGACGAAAACAACAATGGTTGATGGTCTCAATTATAAAGTCCAGTCCAGCGTCCGTCTTGTCCTTTATACTGTCTTCCTGTCTGTCCGTCCGTCCGTCCCTCCAGTGCCGTCCGCTCCCAGCTTCTTCACCAAGGTGTTGATCCAGACGGCCATGCAGGTGTACTGGGAGCTTCCCAGCAAGCCAGGCAAGGTGGAGGGCTTCAGGCTGGGATACCACGGGGTCCCCAACGCAGACATCCAGGGAGAGGAGACGTTCCCGGGACAGATCAACACACACACCATCTCACACCTCGGTGAGTCAATCTGCTCTGTTTTAGTATTCTAACTTAGCAAATGCTTGTCAATATCTGATGTGAGAAAGCACGCCAGGACTGATACAGGGAAAAATAATGTACAACTATATAGGACCCACACAAGGGACACCTTTACCTGTACAATTTTGCGCTCAAACTTTATTTTTTTCCTGCCTTGATCTATCGTATCAGGGTATTCAGTTGACAAGAGCTCACAATATAAAGTTTCAATATTTCACTGATTTATTTCAGTGCAAGTAATTTGATCTTAATGGGTTTTCCTTTCATAATTTCCTCATCTTTTATGTTTTGTTGTGAAGCAATGTATTGTATCGGAAAAAAGTATTTTTAATGTTTAATGAGAGCATTAAACGTACTGGGATATTTTCGTTTTATAGAAAATATACAGTAGAGATTTTCGTTTGAATGAAACGAATGCAGACCAACAGTACGGAACATTAGGAAGAACAGCGATTCGTTGATGTTACGGATGAATGAAATCCTAACCATGTTTTTCCACTGCAGAGTCGGCTGCGATCTACGAGCTGAAACTGGTGGCGTTCAACGGGAACGGAGACGGTCCCCCCACCACCAGACTGGTCTCGCTGGCCGAGACCGGAACCACTGACCAGAACAATGGAGGTAAGACCACCTCGTCCACACGCTGACCGCATGACTCGACCAAAAACACGCTCGCCCCCCAGCGGTTGTTGCATTCGTTGTTACTGAGGTTAAACGTCTTTAAATAAATACTTTTTGAAAAGTGTATGAGGAAAATGAACGGGGAATTATTTTCCGGGTCTCTCAAGGGGGCGGGACTGCGACGCTATAGGCATATAGTTTTACTGAAGTTAAGGTTAGTAATACGTTTAGGATTAGGCAATTGGCATATCATTTTACTTAGGTATAAGTTTTGGGTGCAGCTAAGCCGGCTTTCTTGTGTTTTCATCCTTGGTGATGCATTGACTGTATGTCGGAAAGTGCTCTGTGTTATTTTCATGTCACCAAATGAAATCAATCAATCAATCAATCAATCAATCAATCAATCAAGGCATAGTTTTACTGAGGTTACGTTTAGGAATAAGCTTAAGGTTAGGTTTTGGCACCATTTACTGAGGATACGTTTAGGAATAAGGTTAGGTTTAAGCATAGTTTTGCTGAGGATATGTTTAGGAATAGCCTAAGGTTAGGTTTAGGCATAGTTTTACTATGGATACGTTTAGGAATAAGGTTTGGTTTAAGCATAGTTTTACTGAGGTTACGTTTAGGAATAAGGTTAGGTTTAATAAGCATAGTTTACTGAGGATACATTTAGGAATAAGGTTAGGTTTATTAAGCATAGTTTACTGAGGATACGTTTAGGAATAAGGTTTGGTTTAAGCATAGTTTTACTGAGGTTACGTTTAGGAATAAGGTTAGGTTTAATAAGCATAGTTTACTGAGGATACGTTTAGGAATAAGGTTAGGTTTATTAAGCATAGTTTACTGAGGATACGTTTAGGAATAAGGTTTGGTTTAAGCATAGTTTTACTGAGGTTACGTTTAGGAATAAGGTTAGGTTTAATAAGCATAGTTTACTGAGGATACGTTTAGGAATAAGGTTAGGTTTATTAAGCATAGTTTACTGAGGATACGTTTAGGAATAAGGTTTGGTTTAAGCATAGTTTTACTGAGGATACGTTTAGGAATAAGGTTTGGTTTAAGCATAGTTTTACTGATGATACTTTTAGGAATAAGGTTTGGTTTAAGCATAGTTTTACTGAGCTTAGGTTTAGGAATAAGGTTAGGTTTACATGAATAAGGTTAGGTGTACATGTGGGCATAGTTTTGCTGAGGTCACGTTTAGGAATAAGGTTAGGTTTAGGCATAGTTTACTGCATAGTTCAGGCATAGTCAATACAAACAGGTATTGCCGTTTAGGAATATGTGGTGGCGACCGTTCCGAGGTCGAGTCTTCTGGTGTTCCTTCCGACACGTAGACCCACCAGATACTTTGGGTCAGCAACCTTTTTGACATCAAGTGCCATGTTTGTTATTTATCGTCCAGGTGGTCAGTGTAACTGTGACCATGTTTGCTATTTATTGTCCAGGCGGTCAGTGTAACTGTGACCAGGGCAGCGAGGGATCAATAACAGGTGTGGTGATTGGGGTTCACATCTCCATGGCCTGCATCATCTGCTGCCTCCTCTTCCTCATCTTCGGTTACCGACGAAGTTAGGTTTAACTTTCAGCGTTAATTCCGTTGACAAAACACGTTTGTCGACTACCTTTTTTTTCACTGATGAAAACGAAATAAAAACTGATAAGTTATGAAGATTATGATGACTCAAAGTATGACTAAATAATATATTGACAATGTTGTCAAAAAATAAATAAATAGAGAAGTCATTTTATGGCTGGTTGCTGATTTAGAAGACATTTTTTTTTAATTACATTTTTACATTTTTTTCCCGACATCAGGCCTAAATGGGAGCGTCTGATAAATGCTTATGATAGATAATTTTGGAGTTTGGCGGATGGAATTGTCAATTTTCCCTTTGGCCCAGACCGTGTTCATATTTTGTCATCTTGCCCTTTTGTCATCAGTACTCCTAGCCTACTGCCTGTTTACTCTGGGTTGTTCTCCTTATCCTATTGATGTCATGTCACCATCCACAGGCCTAATCATCTCAGCCCTATATTATCCTTTATATTGTTTTATCATATATATTATGGGTTGCCTGACGCCAAGTTAAGATTCACTGTCTGTCCCCAGTCAAAAGTTAACTCGCATACTGAGAGGTCTGTTTTGATGTGGGACTGCATGTATTTGACCTTGGTGGCTAGTGAGAAAGTAGATAGGAGTATTTCTCTCTGTCGAAAGAGTTCACCGCTAGCAGGGAAAGAAATGTTATCTTCAGGTTGCCATAGCAACGCCAGCCTCAGTGCTTTCCCGGTCTATGGCCCTCCATGACGGAACTAAGGAAGCTGTCCCGATATCAGTCTCATCATCCATGTGCTGGTCCAATGAGCGCTTGACAACCAGTGCCAGTGTGGTATAGTGCGGAAATGAACTATCTATTCAGCCAATGAATGTGTATCAACAATTGACGTATTCTACAGTATTAATGCCTGTGAAATGAATTGTTCGAGAGAGACTACCCTGTGCCTTTTGGTGGTACAGGGGAGAGTTATTTGGCTGTATGTGAGTATCATTCTGTCTCTCAGATCTGGAAAATGAATTAACTAAACCATAATGCTCGGACTGGACAATCATTCTTCTGGTGGACTCATCTTTTTAATTGGGTACTTAAGGTATTTTTCTAAAAGAGTATTTCCTGCTTAAAGTAATCATGTTAAAGCTAATTGTGAACTTGGTCATCTAAAAGGTTTGGAAACCATTTTTACCATTGTGGTGCTGAGTATTTATGTGTACTCTTTGAGTACTTTCTCAAAAGTATTTGTATAGTTATAGCTCTGTGTAGCTCAGTAATTCAGTATTATACAGTCCTTTATATCTTTGGTGAATCATTAATTGTCCCTTCTGCATTTTATATGCAACTAATTAGCCTTTTCTTATCTTAAATCTTTCCAACAGCTTACATTGTAAATTGTAATCACAGTGGCATTAACACAACAGATTATTATTAATAATGACTAAACCATGTCAACACATTTCACACATCATGAGCTCATTGCTCAGTGATATGTGCGTCTGTGCGTGTGCGTCTGTGTGTGTGTGTGTGTGCGTGCGTGCGTGCGTGCGTGCGTGCGTGCGTGCGTGCGTGCGTGCGTGCACTCAGTGGAGGGCAGCGCGCTGACGGTTAACAAATGACGACAAGTTTAATGAATCAGGACAGTTTCATTTGAGCAATAAAACATGACATACCAGACAGGGTGCTCTCTCCCTGATTATTGGCATGGCTGTTGCTGCGCTGCGGCGCGGGCACCGTGCCAAGCACAGTGAGTCTGTCTTGTCTGTCTATCTGACACATTGAGACATGAATACTTATTTGGAGTGAAATAAAATGGTGCATTTATTAACCCATTTAGACCTGAGGACGATTCTACAAATGCCTTCTAAATCATGAGTTTTGAAAAAAACGCATGTTTCTATGTCAGTCGTTCTCAAACATTTTCATGTCAAGGAGCCCCAGAAATATGTATGTATTTGGCCGCCGACCCCCATCTGAAAATATGTTGTTCCAGGGACCTCCCCCAGAAGCAAAGTTTTGTGTTAACTGTGTGTGTCTTGTCTCTCCACAGTTTCTTCTTCTGTAAGAAGGCAACCCAGAATGGCTGGGCGCCGTCACAGGAAGGCAACAACGGAGGGCTCCCCCCGGGACACAGGCCAGCGGCCCTGAAAGAGGGCGTCATACATATGCCCGAAGCTATAGAACTCATGGCACAGGTATGGGCGTTTGTTTGGCACACTTAACATCTTTATTTGCGTTCACAAACAATAGTAGATGCACAAACGTGTGGCTTATGGCTTGGGCAAGATACCCTTTTTAATGTATGCTCTATTGCCCTATACGCACCTGTCTCTAGCCTTCTGATATATCCATGAATCTATTTTAGTTTTTTGCCCACCCCTAATCACGTGTCATTGATCGTGTCACCACTCCTCCCTCCCACAGCGACGCGCTCCATTGGCTGTAGGACGAGACCACGCCCCTCCCTCATCCTCCAACAACTGCCACATTCAGGTGGAGCAGCAGCAGCAGTCTGGCACAGGCACTGGCTAACTGGCACACCTTAAGTTAACACCACCTACCATTACCCCCTACCTATCCCCCCCAAAACCCTACCTGCCCCCACCCTGTCTCCAACCACCCCTACCTACCCCACCCTATCTCCAAACACCCCTACCTACCCCACCCTGACTCCAACCACCCCTACCTACCCCACCCTATCTCCAAACACCCCTACCTACCCCACCCTGTCTCCAACCACCCCTACCTACCCCACCCTATCTCCAAACACCCCTACCTACCCCACCCTATCTCCAACCACCCCTACCTACCCCACCCTGACTCCAACCACCCCTACCTACCCCACCCTATCTCCAACCACCCCTACCTACCCCACCCTGACTCCAACCACCCCTACCTACCCCACCCTATCTCCAAACACCCCTACCTACCCCACCCTGACTCCAACCACCCCTACCTACCCCACCCTATCTCCAAACACCCCTACCTACCCCACCCTATCTCCAAACACCCCTACCTACCCCACCCTGACTCCAACCACCCCTACCTACCCCACCCTATCTCCAAACACCCCTACCTACCCCCACCCAGAGCCTTAGATATAGACAGAGTTACGCAAACTGCGTTCACTTCATTGGGCCAGTCCAATGGCGGCTCTTCTACATAGACTTCTATTGAGCATGGGGACAACCAACTGTAGTAATTTTGTAGTAATAGTACAACATAAACATGACAGAGATTTAGTTGTTACTGTACAATACTTTAAAACAGTTGTCATGTTGCACACATGCTTAAAATAGCTCTTATTTGCGCCGCCCTCGTTGAAAACAATGTATTTCCAACTCCAGCTTGTCTCAGTTCAGGCTGCATGAACAGCGCTCGAGCGCTCTGTTTCTGCCCCCTCTATATCGTAACTCTTCTATTAGATGGCTCTGCCCCCACCCTGTCTCCAAACACCCTTACCTACCCCACCCTGTCTCCAAACACCCCTACCTGCCCCCACCCTGTCTCCAAAACACCCCTACCTACCTACCCCACCCTGTCTCCAACCACCCCTAACCCCGGAAACCAGCTTCGTCCGCAGTGTCTCCGAGCTGCCAACCAAACCTTATAGAACCAGATCTGCCTAAACGGGAATGAATGAGAAATTATTAAGTTTGAGGGTGATGAAGATGAAGATGATGATGATGATGCTGTACTTGCCTGAGGAACGTCCACAGAGTGCCTTCTGCCACAGAAGGATACAAGACGGACATTTTAACCGAACGTCGATTTCAGCTTTGTTGACTTCCCGTTGCCGTTTGTGTGCTGTACGGTGAAGTACGAATCGACGTTCCAAATTATAACTCAAATTTAACCTCCAGCGGTCATCAGAATTCACATCGATTTAGTTTACAAATTATTACAAAAACATATCGTTGTTCCTGGTGTGACAGAAGGCATCGGACGTTGGAGCCCACAATGCCGCGGAAGTTCCTCGTTAAAAACCAAAATATTTACCCCCCCCCCCCCCCCCGGTTCTGTTTGAGTCATTTCTTTTTTTTTCGTTTTTTTCGTCACCGACGGTGCCAATTTCCAAGTTTGTGCCAAACTTGAGGCCTTCGAGCCCAGTCTGAGCGGTGGACAGGGGGGGTCTCGGAGGTCCACGAGAGGTTAGTCCCGAGTACGGGACGGTTCGTGTCGGAACCTCCCGAGGCCCCCGAACCAAAGGGATTCCGCCCGGTCAGCTGGCGAACACAGAGCAAACAAGGTCATTATGGTGATGACCCTTATAGCCTCCTGGCAGGACGCTGCAGACCCAGCTGGTCGTGTCTCCTCCCCTCCCTCTCCCCTCCACCTCCCCTCCTCGCTCCACCTTTCTGCCTCCACCGCCGCCAAAACTCTTTACCTCCAAAGATAGCTACCTCAGCTCGGCGCCACCAAATGCCACAGCTAGCCAGGTAACCAAGGTAACGGTGCCTCACGCTGCTCGTTTAGCAGATACCTACCTCAGAACCAAAAGGTCCCTGTGAGCGCGCCGCCGCGCGCGCGGGGCCCCTCCGCCTCTTTGAAGGTCGTTGTTGCTTTTTTTCCCGTGTTGCCGATGCCAGTGTCCTGTGTGCCCAGTCGCTGCCCGCCCGTCCCCGTCTCTCGACGACGCAAAGTTCCTGTTGAATTCCTGCCCTGAGAAGAAATGGGAGCCTTTCGTGTTGTTGTGAATGTGGCTGGCCTGAACCCCCTCCTATCTCTCTCTTGCCTCTCAAAGCGGAGCTCATTGAAAGGAGAACTTTGTGACCTATTGCTACCAACGCTATAATTCCTGCTGGATGAGCTGAGTTGCACCTGCGGCTCGTTATGATGACGACGACGACGAGAACTCGGTACTTCCTTAAAGGGCCGTTCCAGTGCACGTCGCTCGCCTATACGAGAGCGCTTTACGTTCTCCTAGGCGAGCGAACGAGGTCTGACGGAGAGCCGAGGAAGATGTCCCGACGTCGCCTGGGATGGAAGAAAGAGAGCGCCAGAGCAGAGCTTCAGTGAGGACCTCCATGCTCCACAAGGTCCTTCTCATCGCTGCCACCTCTTCACTTCTTATCCATCCATCCTTTTTGGAAGATTATACAAAGATGCCTTATATCTCCAACGGCCGGAGTTCAACTGTGGCATGTCTGTCTGTCTGTCTGTCTGTCTGTCTGTACGGCTCAAAAGCAGCACCTCCACCCTGGTTAGAAGCAGGTCAGAGGTGTGCTTATTATTATTATTAGTATTATTAGTATTATTATTATTATTATCCCATACCAGAACAGTGGTGGAAAAACTACTACATGTGTTTACTTCAGTACTGCAATATAGAAGTATTGGCATCAAAATGTACTTTAAAGTACCAAAAGTAAAAGTAGTCCTTATAGACAAATTCACAGAGGGTTGCCTGGGTGCGGCCATTACTGAGGTGTACCATTAAGCGCAGCAGCACTGATTAGCTACACCTGGCCTACGGAGCACCTGCTCCATGGATTACACCTCAGTAATGGCCGTGCCCAGGGCACCCCTCTGTGAATTCGTCTATACAGAATGTCCCGTTTGAGGGTTTTCAAATGTATAAAAGTCTTTTAAAGTCTGTTACTTTTAAAATAGACAAAATGTACACAGGACTGAAGTGGTTTATGCATGTTTTGTAACGATTAACTAAAGCTGTCAAAATGGACGCAGTGGAGTAAAAAGTGCAATATTTGGATTTGAGATGTAGTGTAGTACAATACAATGGGAAATTGGCACTCAAGTATAAGCCAAAGTGTGCTGTACTTAAGTAAAAAAAACCAGAACAAAGTAGTTTAGGGATAAGGGACGAAAATAGAGCCCTTTAGTTGCTTCTAAACCACCGTAGCAGAGCAGACAGTCATGCTCTCCTAGCTCAGCAGACAAACAGACAGACAGACAGACAGACGCCAGTGGGAGATGTTTAACTCTGCAGCAACATGAGGACATTATGGACTGACGTGTGTGACGTGATGTTCCTCTCTTTGTGATGACGGAGGAAACGGACACGCTTCCAGGCCTCCCCCCCCCCCCCCCCCCCCCCGTATGTGTGTGTTTAAAATGAAAATACTAAGGAGCTACTTTTGCCAAGATTCCATTTAATTTTCTTAACTAATTCCTGATACTTTCTGCCTAAAAATGTACAGGACATGTTCTTATACACTCTCTATAGCTTTCTTTTCTTCCGTAGAGCTCAGTTGCAGCCAAACGTCCCCCCCCCCCCCCCCCCCGCAAAAAAAAGTTATTCTTTGAAAACCGAAGTCGCAGGATTTCCAAAGATCTAAGATTGACAGTTATCCGTGAAGATTTGTTTCCTTTTCATTTCACTTCATTGTACTTGTTTTTTCTTGTTACCATGACAACCTTCTGTAACAAAGACCTTGGAACAGAAATGCTGGTCGATGAAAGTTTAACCAAAAGATGAAATGTTGTTTCAGTGTCACTGGTAGATTTTCAGTTTTCATTAGTTCTCTAATACGTCCCTTTTCAACGTGTCGTACGTTGATTTCAAGACAGATCGAGAAGTCGTATATTTTCATATTTTTGTCACGAGAAGACCACTTTTTGTATGGACGGAGAGAGAAAAACGTAATTGCCAAATAACTGTCTTTTGAATAGTAGACATATCCTATGACCAAATGCCTCTTACAGATTCTAACATATAGATATTGAAATACGCTTTCTGCTCTCTTTTAATTCGTGATAAGCACAGGAGTGTGTGTGTGTGTGTGTGTGTGTGTGTGTGTGTGTGTGTGTGTGTGTGTGTGTGTGTGTGTGTGTGTGTGTGTGTGTGTGTGTGTGTGTGTGCGTGCGTGCATGCCGGTAACCTCCCATTAGTCAGACCACACTATCCCTAACCTAACTCCAACATCACAGGAACCACGAGTGATTTTTAACCCGCAGCACGGATTAGTTTTAACCCGCCACGCAGGCCCCACTAACAGGAAGTCTTAATTATGGGCAGTCGTGTGTGTGTGTGTGTGTGTGTGTGTGGGTGCGCACGTGCATAAGTGCATGCCTGCGTCATGGTGCCTGTGGTGTGTGCGTAAGTAGGTGCATGCATGCCTGCGTCGTCGTGGTGTGTGTGTGTGCGCGCATAGACACATGCCTCTGTCGTGGTGCCTGTGGTGTGTGCGTAATTAGGTGCATGCGTGCGTCGTGATTGCATCCGTGGTGTGTGTGTGTGTGTGTGTGTGTGTGTGTGTGTGTGTGTGTGTGTGTGTGTGTGTGTGTGTGTGTGTGTGTGTGTGTGTGTGTGTGTGTGTGTGTGTGTGTGTGTGTGTGTGCGTGTCTCTCTCTCTCTCTCTACAGGCCCGTGTGTGTGTGTGTGTGTGTGTGTGTGTGTGTGTGTGTGTGTGTGTGTGTGTGTGTGTGTGTGTGTGTGTGTGTGTGTGTGTGTGTGTGTGTGTGTGTGTGTGTGTGTGTGTGTGTGTGTGTGTGCGCCTCTCTCTCTCTCTCTCTACAGGCCCATTTATTAGAATTAAAAGCCATTAGCAGGTCAGCAATGTTCACATTATGAGTCAGAGAGCGATAGCTCTAGTAGCTCATATGAATAATGAAAGACTGTGGACTGAATCTTTATTTTCTCCGGAGGATTTGTATTCATGACTCATCACTTTTTTCCCCAGATTCCCTGACATGAAGCGAGTAAGCTGTTCCTCTGAGAGAGTGAAAAGCCATGAATCATTCTCAGTGGTGGACACACAGTAACAACAGTACATTTACTTGAGTACGGTGCTTAACCTCTGTGTCATTTTACATTCCAGTTAACGTATACTGAACCGTCTTTCAGAAAACTCTGTAGGCTACGTAGAGAACAGCTTTTCTCAGGCATCTCTGTATTGACCATTTTGCAGACCTCGGCCCAGGGCCGGATTAACACCTCTGAGGGCCCCTGGGCACTGAAGCTCCCTTCACATGCACATGTCAATCTTTGTGTGCGCGCATATCGCACACGCAATCTTTTTCCTGTTTTGGGGTTGTTTTATGCCGTTTTATTGGCCTATTTCCGGTCGCCTACCCCCCCCCCCCCCCCCCCCCGGAGTGACAGGCAATCTAGCGCATTGTTGCTGCTTTACATACAATTGCACTTTTCAGCTGCCCTTCTCACCAACAATAAAACACTATTCTTTTTAGACACCATTTATTTCATTCGGATTAGCAGGGAAATTTTCTGTGGAGCTATATGAAAAAAGGAGGGGGGGGGGAGGTTAGGGGCCCCTGGGCACGTGCCCATATGGTAGATCCGGCCCTGCCTCGGCCATCTTGCCATCAGAGTTTGGAAGCACTCGTTTTCAGTATAAAGCAATGTCCTGCTGCCTCCTGCGTTATGTGCTAATTCAAAACAGGTGCAGGTACGCAGGTGGCAGTTGAGTGATATCTAACGAGCACTTCCAAACTGCAACACTTAGAAAAAGAATCACCTGCAAGGACAGAAAGTATAGCTCATAACATTTCTACAGTGGATTTTTATGAAACAAACACTTTGAGGATAGAAAGAGGATAATTCAAGCTTTTCGTACAGCTGCAATGTTGGTGAGTTTGACGTTGTGTAATACAATCAGATAGGACTTTTCTGTTTGGATGAATGGGCTGTAATGGGAAGTTGCACCTTGTTAGCACCTTGCCATTAACTTATATGGTAAGATCGCCGCGGTCTGCATATATGGTCCATTGATGTCCGTCGTCTATTTTGTATTTTGCATCTGTGGTCATATATGGACCCACTGAGCAATATAGTCGGACGGTAGCCTCGGAAACCCAGACATAGCCTATAGTCGGCTATTAGACATATTTAAACATGGTCTAAAAATGTACGTTTTTTTACGTCTATATATATAGACATATATATATATATATCGTTGAAATTATGTTAAAATGCACACTTCAGCCAGCTGTTTGGTGCACGCTGCAGGCCTTTCCTACTTGAATACACCTTGTGGAAGACGCGTTTCATTTAAATGTATTTCATACAGTATACGGTATGCTACAGTATGCATTTTTATTTGAATGGGATGTGTTCGATGTTGTTGCTCCTTCTTGTACTGGAAGCAATGAAGTAAATACACTTTTGACATCAGTTTACTATCTTATTATATATGGGTCATGGTTCATGCACATCATTGGATTCTATGTTAATGGCATTTTGTACGTATCTCGGATACATGCATGTGCAAATAATACAGAAAATGGTGTGTACGCATGCAGGCACACAGGCAGGCACACAGGCAGGCATGCACGCCCGCACGCACGCCCGCCCGCACGCACGCACGCACGCACACACACACACACAACCTCAAACTTATGCTGAACCAGTGTGATGTGAAAAATGCAAGCTAAACTGCATAGTGACGCATTGCATTTGCACTGAAAACTAGGCCATATCACGGTTTCACATTGAGGTGTATCTGTACATTTATTTGGGGAATGACATCCCTTAAATTGTGCAGAAAACCAGTGTCCAATTTGCATCATGGGGCGGCGGTGGCTCAGGGGTAGAGTGGTTGGATGGTAACCGCAAGGTTCCCAGTTCGAACCCTGTGGGCTCCCCCAGAGTTAGTGTCGAAGTGTCCTGGAGCAAGACACTGAATCCCTAATTGCTCCTGATGTGCTGGTTGGTGCCTTGCATGGTTTCCGCCGCCATCCGTGTATGAATGTGTGTGTGAAGGGGTGAATGTAATGCACAATCTATGTAAAGCGGCTTAAATAAAAAGTGCTATATAAAAACCATTTACCGTTTAACATCATCGTCACCCATGAAATTAGATTTTCACAAGACGTGTTCTGAGTTGATGGAAAATGCTGCAGGTACAAAGGAGCATTTTGACAATAAAATATATTTGTCCTCTCTCCACAAAGAGGTCAGTTAGAAAATCATTAGGGGGGGAAAAACAAACTTATCTTTATCAAAGTTATCAATGCTGTTGACTATCCCTGAGATGCAGTTTACCCACCCAGTCCATATGCTGTGCGCAACACAAGAGACTCTCACAGTACGTCGACATAGTTACAGGCGGCCTGGGCCATGGCTCAGCGGTCCAGGCACCTTGGCCGGTAGCCTGGCAGTGTGCCGCGGGTTCGACTCCCGATCCCGACGGCCTTTACTGCATGTCACTCCCCCATCGCTCTCCCCAATTTCCTGTCAGCCTACTGTCTGTCCCTCTATAAAAATAAATAAAGGTGAAAGCCGCGAAAAAAACATTAAAAAAAATATAGTTACAGGCAACATTGATACTGTGTAGGACAATACAAGGAAACCAGGCATACTGTAAATCAAGGTATGAAAAGCAACGCACATCCTCCATTGGTGCTGAGCCAAAACTGTAGAAACGGTAAACAATAGAAAGAAAGCAGGGGCTTGCAACTCACTTTAAGATGCTCCAAACTTTATTTAGCGACAGGCAGGCAGAACATCAGAAAATTTAAAGACATACAAATATACAGTACTATGCAAAAGAAATGAAAGAAAAATAAATATCATATAAACGGTTAGAAATCAAACAAAACTAGAAAAAGTGCCCTTCCGGGCACAGGTCTCCACCAGGAGGATAGGAGTGTGTGTGATGTTTGCCAATATTTTTAGGAGGATGTTTTTTTTTATTTGTTTTTGCAACAATTTTCTTCATTTTGTTGAGGAAATGCAGAGCCAGATCACTCATAGCATCTCTGAGGATAGAATTCTGGATGAGCAGGACATGTGCAGCATTTTGTACAAAACGGGCCACTCCTGAAAACTTTGGAAGGCAATCTTAGCCAATCAGTGTACAATCTGAGAAATCCAACAGACTCGTCTTGATCACATGACTACAGAGATCATGTGTACCGATTGCCATTTCTTCATACGCCTTTGATGGCAATTGGATGATTTGAGGCATTTTGTTCCAAAAATGTGTTTTGCAAAAATCAACCTGTTGGTGGCGCTATAACAGGCCAATGTGAAAAGGGTGGGATATATTCCTCAGCCTAGTAAGAACATGTGTGAAAGATTTCACGTAAATTGCATGCTGCGTTCATGATTTGAGGCTATTGTTCAAAACGGGACAATCTTGCAAACTGTGAAAGCCAATTATAGCCAATTAGGATGGAATATGAAATATCAGACAGATCCGACTTGAGCACATGACCATAGAGATACTGTGTAACGATTTGTGAGATTTTTGGACAGAATCTGGAGGAGTAATATCAAAAAATGTGTTTTACAAAAGTCGGCCTCCTGGTGGCACTATAAAAGGCAGATGCGGAAAATGCAGGTCAAAGGTTTGTCCTTGGCCTCTAGGGAGTGTGCATGCAACGTTTCACGCAGATCGGTGCAGTTTTAGGTAAAAAATGTGAAAGCTGCCTCATGGTGGCGCTATAACAGGCCGTTCTGGAAAATGTGGGGCAGAGGTTCATCGTTGGCATCCAGGGAGTGTGTGTGCAACGTTTGGCATCGGCCGGGTTAACGGTGCCGGAGATTAGCTGTACACAGACGGACGAAAGGATACACACACACACACACACACACACACACACACACGGACGGACGGAGTGCAAAACATACTCTCTCCCCATGCCTTCGGCCTGGTGGAGACAATAACATGTACAGCAGAGGCAGGCACGGGGTTACTTTGACATGTGACTGTGAGCTCTGCAGCAGTGGGCAGAGAGTGGATGGTGAGTGGGTGGAGAATGGGTGGAGTTTAGTCAGGAAGCAGAGCAGAGCACTGAGTCAAGTCATTGACCTCACGGCCATAACCAGGTCAGCTAGCTAGCCAGCCACATCCCAGACGGTAAAAGCTGTCCTCAAAAGTGGATCAGAGTGGACCGAAGGAAGTGAACAATTTGGGGGTTTTAAGAGCGATGTCGTCCGACAGCTTTTCAGCTGCTGTGTCAGAGAAGGGAGAGATCTACCAGGCAGCCATGCTGAAGCAGCCTGTGATAAAGTTACACAGAATAGGTATGTGCATGTTTTCATGTCACTGTATAGACTTTGATTTCATCTTCAACAGAAAGCACATGTACACAAAATGTTGTAGATTTAGAGTAACGGAGCAATGCTTCCTCCTAGCAATAATCTGTAGATAATTTAAATGAAACAGCATGAGGAAGCTGTGTGTGTGTGTGTGTGTGTGTGTGTGTGTGTGTGTGTGTGTGTGTGGTGTGTGTGTGTGTGTGTGTGTGTGTGCGCACGCGTAACTGTAGATAAGCACTGTGTGTGTACAAAGAGTATGTTTGCACATCATCAGTCATAGAGAGAGAGAGGGAGAGAGAGAGAGAGATAATGTTCAAACGGCCTATCTCTGCCTATCGTCAAAAAATCAGACCATTATCAGCTTTTTTTTAAAACATTTTATTTGTGTGTTTTTTCCCTCTCTCCTCATTCTCCATCCCAGATGTCTTTCATCTCAAACAAAACCAGAGAATTCATACAGGAAAGAAGCCCTACCACTGTGACCAGTGTGGGACTAGATTCAGCCAGAAAAGTATTCTGAAACGGCACCAGAGAATCCATACAGGAAAGAAGCCCTACGGCTGTGACCAGTGTGGGACTAGATTCAGCCAGAAAAGTATTCTGAAACGGCACCAGAGAATCCATACAGGAGAGAAGCCCTACGGCTGTGACCAGTGTGGGAAACGGTTCAGCCAGAGATCTGATCTCAAACTTCACCAGATAATTCATACAGGAGAGAAGCCCTACCAGTGTGACCAGTGTGGGACTAGGTTCAGCCAGAGCATTACTCTCAAACGTCACCAGAGAATTCATACAGGAGAGAAGCCCTACCATTGTGACCAGTGTGGCAGCAGGTTCAGCACGAGCAGTGTTCTCAAACGTCACCAGAGAATCCATACAGGAGAGAAGCCCTATACCTGTAACCAGTGTGGAATTAGGTTCAGCCAGATCAGTAATCTCAAATATCACCAGAGAATTCATACAGGAGAGAAGCCCTATGGCTGTCACCAGTGTGGAAAATGGTTCCGCACGAGCAGTACTCTCATAAATCACCAGAGAACTCATACAGGACTCTCTAAAGATGTAATGTAGTCAGAAAGCAGGGAACACTGGTGTAGCTGATCTACAAGCTCCCTCGTGACATGTTGTGAGCTTGCAGATCAGCTATTTGTGCGTTAAAACAACATTCTGAGTATACAGTAAATGTGTTTGCACACTGGTGCGTTTGTCAGAAAAGCGGAGCACACGAAATTCGCTCTGATATTCGGGTCCGAAGACCCAGCAGTGTAACCTGACTCCGCCAGATGGGGCAGCAGAGAGTACACTGGGTTCCCCCCTCCTGCTCCCATCTGAGAACTCTCAGGCAGACTTGATGCCTGGCCACAAAACGGCCTGGCCAATCAGCAGCAGCTATCCCGCCTATAGCTGCTGCTGATTGGCCAGGCCGTTTTGTGGCCGGGCATCAAGTCCCATCTGGCGGAGTCAGGTTACCAGCAGTGTGCAAGTGAAAGCTCCTTAAATCTATAAAAAAAAAATTAGCCATGGTACATTATTTATATTTGATCGGGTTATTGGTTAATAAAGCCTAAAAGAAAACCATTCCAATGATTACATTCCAATGTTACAATGTTCAATGCCAAAAAACCCAATTAATGTGTTAATCACAATTATTTATGTGACAACGAATGGTCAAGTAAAATGATGGTGACATAACGCCACTTAAAGCCTAATATGCATCCATTACAAAGAAACAGCCGATGTGTGAGATTGTAGATCGGCTAACATGAATAATTATGCTGTTTATTTGGCTTCCGAAGTAGTGTTAATTGTGTAGATAAAAACGATAACAAAAATGTTTTGTTGACTATATCCTTTTTCTCTCCCCTGAAAACTAAATTAAAACTAAGCTATAGTAGTGACTAAAATAACGAATAAAAACTAGACTAGAATATTATGTTAGGTTTAGGCTCAGGTTAGTGAGGTTAAGGTTAGGTTTAGGCTCAGGTTAGTGAGGTTAAGGTTAGGTTTAGGCTCGGTTTAGTGAGGTTATAAGGTTAGGTTTAGGCTCAGTTTAGTGAGGTTAAGGTTAGGTTTAGGCTCAGGTTAGTGAGGTTAAGGTTAGGTTTAGGCTCAGTTTAGTGAGGTTAAGGTTAGGTTTAGGCTCAGTTTAGTGAGGTTAAGGTTAGGTTTAGGCTCGGTTTAGTGAGGTTATAAGGTTAGGTTTAGGCTTAGCCATAAAGCATTGAGGCATCATACATCTAAGGCCTCACTCAGACCTTTACTGCATTGCTGTATGCTTGTTGGATGAATGTTGTGTAGTGTCATGGCCGCCCCAATGCATTTCCAATGGGAGTCACATGGTTTGACACAACATTTGTGTTGTATGAGGGGGAGGGGCGCAGCCGAAAGCCATACAATAGCTTGTAGTCCAAAATGTGGACTACAAACCATGTGACTTCCATTGGAAATGCATTGGGGCGGCCATGACACTACACAACATTCATCCAACAAGCATACAGCAATGCAGTAAAGGTCTGAGTGAGGCCTATGCATGACCTGGTTTAGGGTATAGGTTTAGTGGTTGCATGTTTTACTTTAAGTAAAAGTATCACTACTGCAATGTAGAACTACTCCGTTACAAGTAAAAGTGCTGAATTCAAAATCCAGTACAAAATGTGGCATCAAAATGTATTTAAAGTACCAAAACTAGCAACTAAAACTGAATAATAAAAAAAAGAAGTCAAAACGAACTAAAACTAAACAATAATGAAAAAATCTAAAACTATTATAACCTTGTGCTGCCAGGTCAGAACATTTAGTTTTGTTTTCTTTCCCCTCTCAAAGCTTCTTCAACCCCTTCTTCCCATGGTACTGTCAGCTCCACAGCGTATGGCGCAGCGTCTTGCTGCTTTATAGACCACAGAAGCATGTCTGTCCGGAGTGTTGTGGCCACTATTTCTGGGGGGAAATACATTCTCCAATCTGGAGCAGACTGCAGAATGCTTGCATCCTTTGATGAGCCAAACTAAATGGAATGCCTACAATTCCAGTGTTTGTCAGGGTGGGGGTCCCCAGGGTGGGGGTCCCCAGTGTGGGGGTCCCCAGGGTGGGGGTCCCCAGTTCAAATATGTTATTTTTTTTTCCTTCTTTTTTTTCTTAATCCGCACCAAACCTGGAAAAGTCTTCTAAATATGCAAACACCAGAAAAACACTATGACTTGTTCGCATTGGGGTCCTCCATTTTCAATTCATCATCAGAACATTTAAAGACATACAAATATACAGTACTATATGCAAGAAATGTTACTGTTATTATGTGGTATATTATGAATCATATAGCATATTCATTATACAACTACTTGAGTATGTAATGTTAAATTAGACAAGGCTCACAAGAGGTTCTTTCTTAGAGAAAGTCTGTTGACTAGACTTGTTGTTTCAGCTCAAAGACAGTCCTTATTTACCATTGTAGCCTAAATAATGTTTACTCTTCGACACTATTGTTTTGTAGGGCTTTGCTAGGCTTTGAAGCTCTCTTCCCTGCTGTGAACCTAGAATCGTTTCACATTGACTTTCTTAAAGAATGACTTTTAACAATCTTAATAGTCATTATAAAATAATGAGAAACGTTATGAAATGGTTACTAGTGAGTGCTTTTACTACTGATTTAAAATGTACTATTAAAAGAGTATTTCATGATTGAAGTTTTATTTACTGAGATAAACTGTTATAAAGCCTGTTCAATTTCATTTATTTCCGTTATGTTTTTAACCACGTTTTCATTATACATTGAATTCATCATTATCTGTTGTTTTATTTCAAAGTTAGAACTCTGTTAAAAGTTTAATATCAGGACAGGAAAACTGTCTTTGTTGTCTCTGTACCGGAACTTCAGGGTCTCATTGGCCAAAAGGCAGGAAGCGCCTATTTCATGTCCGGTGAAAGGAGGGACCTGATCTTTGTATATCAAGTTGTATTCTTTGTAGACGGGGCTGATTCAACTCTGCCTCACATTTGGCTTCGGAGACTTTGTTGAAACAGTCCACTTTGCGTGTACATTTTCACATTCTGTGCTTTGTAATGATTTCATCTCGTGTTTTACCAAAATAAATGCTGAGATCCTGCAGAACATATTCACGTGCATTTTCCTTTCTTCTCCTCTACACTCTGGTCTGAGGCAACACACATCGGGGATTTTAAACAACACTTACAAATTATGCACAATGATTTACGCATGTATAATAAAAAACATTGTCCTCAACACGTGCTTATAATTAATTATGTGAGACACCCCTGCCAATGATAAAATGCTCTCACCCAGATCTCAAAGAGGGGGGGGGGGGCAATATTGAATCAATGTTGGCATTTCAATTCAATTCAAGTCATTAAAATTCGACCACAAAACAAGGTTGATTCAATGACATATTTTCAACATTGGTTGATTGGCCATCAATTGGTTCATTGGTTAATGGTTGATCCACCATCAATCTTCAACCTTATTAACCAAAAATCTACCTTTTTGACCCTAATTCAACGTTGATTTGACATCTTTTGCTGTCTGGGTGGCCACTGTAGGCTGGTCAAATAGCTCTGTTCTACAGCCCAGTGCATCATAGTCGTCCCCACATAACATGGCCTGCTTTTTGAGTAACACAGTTTCAACGTCTAATATAAACCTCGACAGCTAAAAAACATTCCTTTTTAGACCATTTAATAACCCATTTTTATATGTTCGCCAACCTTTCATTTTTGAAAGGTTGGCAGTCTATTTGGCAGTCTATTGAGACACGTATGTATGTCATAGAAAATGTCAAAGTACAATTATAATTTGTTATATTTTTTATTTCAATTTCATTGTTACGTTTGCCAGCCATGCAGCCTATATGTTGTGAGATGTTGAGCTAACTGACAAAATGTCTTTCTTGTTGCAACTATAATTGGAACCAAATGAGAGGTGGGTTTTGTGGGAGGGTGGGGAGATGGGGGGATTTGTAAAATGAAAAATGATTAATAAAAACTTGGTCACAAAATATATATATATTTTTTTTTAAGTAGAAATACTCAAGTAAACCCAGTATAGGAGTAGGCTACTACTTTCCTAGCCTGGTTAATAAACCAGACCGAATCAGCCGTTGGCAAAAAAAAGTTGCCTACCAGCGGATTACGGTCTGGCGAGGCTCAGTAGCACGCCTCTTTCCTACAGCAGAGAACAGGTCGGACCAATCGGGACACGGTATGCAATATAGGCGGGCTTTGGTACAGTGACGTTCAATGCTTGAGACTTTTGACTGACAGTAGCTCTGACCAATTGCGTCAAAGAGAAAATGTTCCCCGGGAAATGAAATCCAAGTGGAGCCAGCCCAGACTGATATACCGCGACAGTGTTGTGTGATATTAGTCTGGCTTATTAGCCAGGCTACTACTTTCCAGCACTGCGTGTCCAACGTGGAGGTCAGGGTCATTCTGCCCTATTGTACTGTCCAGGTGCCAAAATCAATGTCTCATTTTCAATTATATCACCACACGCACTGCATTTTACTGACGAGACGCAATAGATAATATAGCTTGATAAATAGCTTGTCTACAATGTTATAGTTGCACTCAGGTGGTGCAGGGGCTCTATTTTCGTCCTTTTTCACTATTTTGAAAAACATTTATGAATAGTTAAAGTAGCCAATCTACAAGCTCACAACGTGTCGATGTAGATTGGCTATTTTAACTATTCAAAAATGTTTTTCAAAATAGTAAAAAAAAAAAAAAAAAAAAGGGCAAAGAAGTTTAGGGATAAGGGCTTTAGTGGTGACGAAAATGGAGCCCCTTAGAGGTTTCAGTGCACGGTGTATTGGAAGAACTCATTTTTCTGAGGAAGACCTCTTTGTAAGGTCAAAACAAAAACAAAAGGTGCAACCCAAGGTGCAAAGGTACAGGCCTAATGAAAATAGAGAGGTCGAATACAGTTCGTAGCCATGATGCAGAAATCAATTTTAAGATGAATCGTTTCGACCTTAACAAAGATTAATTCATGAAGATACACCATCACAATTGAAGCCAGAGAAAGGTCAAAGCTGATTTTCTCCTGATTCGTCTCTCTGGGGAAAACAATCCATGTTACTGTAGTATGACAATATTGGGAAGATTGTGTGGCTCGTGGCGATCGGTTCCAACATTTAGTTCAGTGACCATGGAGCTAAAGAATGGCTCAGAAGCTGTGCTCACGTTCACTCTTCCATTGGAACTAATAGACTCCAACCTGCTTCCGGTCGCCTATAGAGCCTGACGTAACTCGCTCAACCCTTCGATTCCCCTGGTTCGCAGAAGTAATTTCTCTATGGAGAATAACATGGGCTCATCTTAAAATCGTTTCATATAAGCGTTGTGGTCCAAAAATAAACAAGCTGTCTCGGTGTTATTGTCATGGAGGTGTCTCTGTATCGTTTGCAACAGTCAGTCACTCATATTATGATACAATCTGTTTCTAGCAAAAATGTAACTAATTCAGTAGCAGTAACATTCGCGTTTTCTCTCAGTCAGTTGATTCTTAATATCCATATGAGTGAAACAGCCGGGGTGACATGTTTGTTTTTCAAACACAGTTCTTATATGAGGCGATCTAAAATCCCCCTATGGGGATTATAATGCAAATAAAAAGTACACAAACCTGTGGATTTGCGCCCACTACCGATATCGACGTCAGACTTCGGTGCTCTATACTTCACACAGATACGGGAAGTAAAACCAGAGATGGCATGTCTTGCTTTATCGGTCTTGGACCTTACAAAGAGGTCTTCCTCAGGAAAATGTGTTCTTCCAGACACTTGGCCGAGCCTGATGCACCGTCCGCAGTGCACTGAAACCTCTAAGGGGCTCCATTTTCGTCACCAATAAAGCCCTTATCCCTAAACTTCTTTGCCATCGACATCTACATTGTGAGCTTGTATATTGGCTATTTTAACTATTCAAAAATGTTTTTCAAAATAGTAAAAAAGGACGAAAATAGAGCCCCTGCACCACCTGAGTGCAACTATAACATTGTAGACAAGCAATTTCTATTGCATCTCGTCAGTAAAATGCAGTGCGTGTGGTGATATAAATGAAAATGAGACATTGATTTTGGCACCTGGACAGTACAATAGGGCAGAATGCCCCTGACCTCCACGTTGGACACGCAGTGCTGGAAAGTAGTAGCCTACTCCTATACTGGGTTTACTTGAGTATTTCCACTTAAAAATATATATTTTGTGACCAAGTTTGTATTAATCATTTTTCATTTTACAAATCCCCCCATCTCCCCACCCTCCCACAAAACCCACCCTCTCATTTGGTTCCAATTATAGTTGCAACAAGAAAGACATTTCGTCAGTTCAACATCTCACAACATAGGCATGGTAAAAATACAAAATATATTGAGCTTTGACCTTTTCTATGACATACTGTATATACATGTCTCAATAGACTGCCACATCAAAATATATTAAATGAAATAAATAAAAATAAATTCTTTATAGCCTACTCCATTACATCTCACAGACAAATATTTTCTAATGTGTCCCCCTTTGAAAAAAGTCAATGTAGTGTGCTGTGTTGTAGTGACACTAACAACACCCCACACATTTGTAACGCATCCACACATTGCTGACTATTTTTGCACCAGTACCTCCTCCGTTTGTATGTTGCTGCATTATTGGAGCGAGGAGGTGTGAATGTTTGTTTCCCCAGCATGTGTCTTATTCTGTCATCTTGCATCAGTGACTTTAATCCATTCTGGACGGGAACCCCTTTTGGTGTTTTAAGGTTATACTTTAGCTATTGAAAAATAGCAGATCTACAGCCGCGCTATGAGCTT
The DNA here is from genome assembly GCF_951216825.1 of Electrona antarctica. NCBI lineage: Eukaryota > Metazoa > Chordata > Actinopteri > Myctophiformes > Myctophidae > Electrona > Electrona antarctica. Next base: position 5,454,033 of record NC_136811.1, read on the forward strand.
GTAGATCTGCTATTTTTGAGAAATCGTGAAAATGTGGCGCAAATCTTTCATATATATTCTTTCAGAGCGAATGTTTTACCTGAAATATTTGCTACTAGGGGGGGTCCCTGGAACAACATATTTTCAGATGGGGGACGGCGGCCAAATACATATATCTTTGGGGGTCCTTTTTGACATGAAAATGTTTGTGAACCACTGACATAGAAACATGGGATTTCCTGAAAACTGTCATGATTTAGAAGACATTTGTAGAATCGAACTTAGGTCTAAATGGGTTAACCTCGGTTCGATTCCCGCTGGGGACGCTGGGGGAACTGGGGGCGTGTTCCCTCCTCGGCGTCATCAGTGCCCATACCCGAGGCGGGTTGTTCTCCCCGTGTCCCCTAGGGTAGGTACCCTCACAAAAATATGCAGTAATCCTGGTCTCTAAACTACCTCCGCCTGATGGAAGGGAAAGGAACTGGTCGGAATAACATATTCCTTCCACGCGCTACGTCCGGCCAGGGACACTCCCCCCTGTCAGGTGAAAAGAAGCAGCTTGGACTCCTCATGCATAGAAGGAAGCATGAGGTCAGTCCGCTGCCCCCCCCCCCCCCCCCCCCCCCCCAGGTTGGCAGAGGAAGTGTAGCATCCAGGATTACATTAGATAATTGACACTGGGTGAAAAAATGGGTTACAAAATTGTGGGATAAAACTTTAAAAAAATAAATAAATAAAGGGGTTAACCTCGGTGTCATTTTACATTACAGCTATAGCAACGCCAACATACTGTACTGTCGTACGTCTTTCAGAAAACTCTGTACTTTAGAGAACAGCTTTTCTCAGGCATCTCTGTGTTGTCTGTTTTGTATTTTGCATCTGTGGTCTTATATGGACCCACTGAGCACTATAAACATAAACTTATCTTTATCAAAGTTATCAATGCTGTTGACTATCCCTGAGATGCAGTTTACCCACCCAGTCCATATGCTGTGCACAACACAAGAAACTCTCACAGTACGTCGATATAGTTACAGGCAACAGTTCAACATTCATACTGTGTAGGACAATACAAGGAAACCAGCGTCATACTGTCAATCAAGGTATGAAAAGCAACACACATCCTCCATCGGTGCTGAGCCAAAACTGAGTACCACAGACGAAAAACAGTCTAAGTCCAAATTTCAGACTGACCCCTCCACGAAAAGGCCTCGTTGTCCTGACCCCTTATCTATCATTTATACATTATGGATCAATAGTGTGGACTTAGACTGTTATTCGTCTGTGGCATTCGGACAAACGGTAAACAATAGAAAGAAAGCAGGGGCTCGCAACTCACTTTAAGATGCTCCAAACTAACTATTATTTAGCGACAGGCAGGCAGAACATCAGAACATTTAAAGACATATACAAATATACAGTACTATGCAAAAAAAAATTAAGAAAAAGAAATATCATATAAACGGTTAGAAATCAAAATAAATAACATGTACAGCAGAGGCAGGCGCGGGGTTGCTTTGACATGTGACTCTGTGAGCACTGCAGCAGTGGGCCGAGAGTGGGTGGAGAGTGGATGGTGAGTGGGCGGAGAGTGGGTGGAGTTTAGTCAGGAAGCAGAGCAGAGCACTGAGTGAAGTCATTGACCTCACGGCCATAACCAGGTCAGCTAGCTAGCCAGACACATCCCAGGCGGTAAGAGCGGTCCTCAAAAGTGGACCGAAGGAAGTGAACAATTTGGGGGTTTTAAGAGCGATGTCGTCCGACAGCTTTTCAGCTGCTGTGTCAGAGAAGGGACAGATCTACCAGGCAGCCATGCTGAAGCAGCCTGTGATAAAGTTACACAGAATAGAGGAGGAACAGATCTACCAGCGAGCCATGCTGAAGCATCCTGTGATAAAGTTACACAGAATAGGTATGTGCATGTTTTCATGTCACTGTATACTCTTTGATTTAATCTTTAACAGAAAGCACATGTACACAAATGTTGTCGCTACTCGGTGGAGTAACGGAGCAATGCTTCCTCCTAGCACTAATCTATAGATAATTTAAATGAAACTGCACGAGGAAGCTGTGTGTGTGTGTGTGTGTGTGTGTGTGTGTGTGTGTGTGTGTGTGTGTGTGTGTGTGTGTGTGTGTGTGTGTGTGTGTGTGTGTGTGTGTGAGTGTGCGTGCGTGCGTGCGTGCGTGCGTGCGTGCGTGCGTGCGTGCGTGCGTGCGTGCGTGCGAGCGTGCGTGCGTGCGTGCGTGCGTGCGTGCGTGCGTGCGTGCGTGCGTGCGTGCATAACTGTAGATAAGCACTGTGTGTGTGTACAAAGAGTATGTTTGCACATCATCAGTCAGAGAGAGAGAGAGAGAGAGAGAGAGAGAGAGAGAGAGAGAGATAATGTTCAAACGGCCTATCTCTGCCTATCGTCCTAAATTCAGACCATTATCAGAGTACCACAGACGAAAAACAGTCTAAGTCCAAATTGTTAATTGTATTTAAAAAACATTTTATTCGTGTTTTTCCCTCTCTCCTCATTCTCCAACCCAGATGTCTGTCATCTCAACCAAAACCAGAGAATTCATACAGGAAAGAAGCCCTACCACTGTGACCAGTGTGGAACTAGATTCAGCCAGAAAGGTCATCTGAAACAGCACCAGAGAATCCATACAGGAGAGAAGCCCTACGGCTGTGACCAGTGTGGGACTAGGTTCCGCCAGAAAGGTCATCTGAAAGAGCACCAGAGAATCCATACGGGAGAGAAGCCCTACGGCTGTGACCAGTGTGGGACTACATTCAGCAAGAAAGGTCATCTGAAACAGCACCAGAGAATCCATACAGGAGAGAAGCCCTACGGCTGTGACCAGTGTGGGACTAGGTTCAGCCAGATCAGTCATCTCAAATGTCACCAGAGAATCCATACAGGAGAGAAGCCATACACCTGTGACCAGTGTGGCAGCAGGTTCAGCCAGATCAGTCATCTCAAACATCACCACATAAGTCATACAGGAGAGAAGCCATACACCTGTGACCAGTGTGGCAGCAGGTTCAGCACGAGCAGTGTTCTCAAACTTCACCAGAGAATTCATACAGGAGAGAAGACCTATACCTGTGACCAGTGTGGAACTAGGTTCAGCCATATCGGTAATCTCAAACGTCACCAGAGAACTCATACAGGAGAGAAGCCCTACGCCTGTGACCAGTGTGGGACTAGGTTCAGCCGGAGTGTTCATCTCAAAGATCACCAGAGAACTCATACAGGAGAGAAGCCCTACGCCTGTGACCAGTGTGGGACCAGGTTCAGCACGAGCAGTATTCTCAAACTTCACCAGATAATTCATACAGGAGAGAAGCCCTACCAGTGTGACCAGTGTGGGACTAGGTTCAGCCAGAGCATTTCTCTCAAACGTCACCAGAGAATCCATACAGGAGAGAAGCCCTACCATTGTGACCAGTGTGGCAGCAGGTTCAGCACGAGCAGTGTTCTCAAACGTCACCAGAGAATCCATACAGGAGAGAAGCCCTATACCTGTAACCAGTGTGGAATTAGGTTCAGCCAGATCAGTAATCTCAAATATCACCAGAGAATTCATACAGGAGAGAAGCCCTACGGCTGTCACCAGTGTGGGAAATGGTTCAGCACGAGCAGTGCTCTCATACATCACCAGAGAACTCATGCAGGACTCTCTAAAGATGTCATGTAGTCAGAAAGCAGGGAACACTGGTGTAGCTGATCTACAAGCTCCCTTGTGACATGTTGTGAGCTTGCAGATCAGCTATTTGCGCGTTAAAACAACATTCTGAGTATACAGTATAAAGGTTTTTGCACACTGGTGTGTTTGTCAGAAAAGCGGAGCACACGAAATTCGCTCTGATATTCGGGTCCGAAGAGGCAGCAGTTTGCAAGTGCAAGCTCCTTAAATGTATTCAAAAATGGCCCATTTTAGCCATGGTACATTCTTTATATTTGATTGGGTTATTGTTTAATAAAGCCTAAAAGAAAACCAGAAATTACATTCCAATGTTACAATGTTCAATGCCAAAATACCCAATTAATGTGTTAATCACAATTATTTATGTGACAACGAATGGTCAAGTAAAATGATGGTGACATAACGCCACTTAAAGCCTAATATGCATCCATTACAAAGAAACAGCCGATGTGTGAGATTGTAGATCGGCTAACATGAATAATTAAGCTGTTTATTTGGCTTCCGAAGTAGTGTTAATTGTGTAGATAAAAATGATGACAAAAATGTTTTGTTGACTATATCCTTTTTCTCTTCCCGAAAACTAAATTAAAACTAAGCTATAGTGACTAAAATGACAAATAAAAACTAGACTAGAATATGTTAGGGAGGGATTGATTGATTGATTGATTGAAATATGTGACCCCACGCGATATAGAGACTGCCATCGCGGGGGTGGCAACTGTTCAGGACAGCTGAAAAACTATTTTATTTACTACTTTGTAGATTTTGATAATTATTATAAAACATACATTAACCACTTCAACCTTATATGCATTAGTATGAATAGGGTAGTAGTACTTTAACTTAAGTAAATCAATTGGGTAATTTATAGTATAGGCCTACTACTTTTTTGAATTTGACAATTTTATAAAGGCTCATTTCCTTACTACTATAGCTTCACTCTTGTTTTCGACTCAATACTGCCCCCGCCTGGGGGGGTAGAGTACCTCATTTTAGCAATGAAGAGGAAACAGCGCCCCCAAATGCCACTGACCGTGGAACTGCATCTTTGAAGACCAAATTCTCAGATTGCTGTATCTCTGCAAGACATTACTCTATAAGCCATATCTCAAAAACTAGTGGGTCAAACTGCACAACCAATATGTCAATTTGAAGCTATGATTCCCTGCTTTCATATGACATGATAAAAACAAAAATGAAAAAAATCCAATGGCAGTCCTTCGATCAAATCTGGTCACATATGTATTAACAGTTTGCAGAATTACAGTACATTTCAAGCACAAACTCAATACAAATACTGTTAACTGTGAGTGGACGACCCAATTAAGCATTACACTTGTTTACAAGAGGGTCCACCATGTTCAATTCATCAAAACATTTAGAGACGTACAAATAGACACTTCTATATAGTCAAAGAACAGAACAGGAATTCATCATAGAGGTAAAAAGGGAAAAGAAACAGTGGAGACTAGTGGAGAAGTCGTTTCTGCAGATCTGCTATTGTCACAAAAAAAATCACAACACATTGTCCTCAACACGTGATTATAATGTATTATGTGTGACACCCCTGCCCAATGATAAAATGCTCTCACCCAGATCTCAAAGAGGGAGGGGGGAAACGAGGGGGAGGAGGGGAGTAACCTGACTCCGCCAGATGGGGCAGCAGAGAGTACACTGGGTTCCTGCCCCATCTGGCGGAGTCAGGTTAGGAGGGGAGGGCAAAGAGCGTAGATTCAATATTAAATCAATGTTGGCATTTCAATCATTGATGGTCATTAAAATTCGACCACAAAACAATGTTGATTTCTTTACTACTTAATGTTAATGTTATATTATCAAATGATAGTGTTTTTGGGGGGCTAACAAAACAGGCTGGAAGGGCGGAGGTACAGGCCTAATGAAAATGAAGAGAGGTCGCACAGCTCGTAGCCGTGATGCAGAAATCAATTTTAGGATGAATCATTTCGACCTTTTACCAAAGATGGTTAATTTATGAAGATACACCATCACAATTGGAGCCAGAGAAAGGTCAAAGCTGATTTTCACCTGATTCGTCTCTCTGGGGGGAAAAAGCCATGTTACTGTAGTATGGAAATATTGGGAAGATTGTGTGGCTTGTGGCGATCGGGTCCAACATTTAGTTCAGTGACCATGGAGCTAAAGAATGGTTCAGAAGCTGTGCTCACATTCACTCTTCCATTGGAACTAATAGACTCCAACCTGCTTCCGGTCTCCTAAAGCAGCGGTTCCCGAAGTGGGGTCCGCGGGCCCCTAGGGGTACGCGACACATAGCCAGGGGGTACCCGAAATAATTCCCACATTAAACATTAACATTAAAATGATGTTTATCTACGTGGTCATTTCTGCCAAGTTGCGCAATAAACATATGTTTTGTGTTCTTCATTGTGTTTCTCCCATGTTTGCTTTGGGCCAATAGCTGACATGATTACTAAAACTACAACATCAGTCAACCTGTCGTGACCCCAAACAGTAACAGCAGGACGCATGCTGCAGAAACAACAAAAAGACTCAGGACACTTGAAAGGTTTCTGCGGCCGCTTCAGATGAGGGGGTACCTGGAGAAATGTCTACCCCAAAAGGGGTACCTGGTCCAAAAAAGTTTGGGAACCCTTGTCCTAAAGATACGGAACAGATACGGAAGTAAAACCAGAGATGGTATGACTTGCTTTATCGGTTTTGGACCTTACAAAGAGGTCTTCTTCAGGGAAATAAGTGTGTTCTGCCAGACGCTTGGCCGAGCCTGACGTAGTGCACTGAAACATCTAAGGGGCTCCATTTTCGTCACCGCTAAAGCCCGCTATTTATCCCTAAACTTCTTTGCCTTTTTTTTTTTTTTTACTATTTTGCTAAACATTTTTGAATAGTTAAAATGGCCAGTCTACAAGCTCACAATGTGTCAATGTAGATTGGCTGGTTGAACTATTCAAAAATGTTTTTCAAAATAGTAAAAAATGCAAAGAAGTTTAGGGATAAGGGCTTTAGCGGTGACGAAAATGGAGCCCTATAGACTCCACTCCACTTCACCCTGTGATGCACCGCAGTGCACTGAAACCCCTGGGGGCTCCAATTTTGTCGCAGCCTTTACCCGCAGCGCTGCCCGCAATTCAGCCGCTGCCCGAACATTACGAATATAGGAGCTTTCTCTGTCCCTTAATGGTATTTTCGTCCCGCGTCACCCGCTATCTTTTTAGCGGTATTTGTGCCTAGAGGTGTTGTCATGGGCGTGTTGGCACGCTTTCCCCTAAATTGCTATTTTGGTCACATAGGCTACATTTGGGAAGTCGATAGCGGAGTTTAAAAGCACCTGTAAACCGTGCCAAATTAGTTTGGTAGGCACGCCGCACGCGCCTCAATGGAGATGCCTGCAGGCACAGACAGGCTGCCTCATGTCTCCTTATTCTCCTATCTCTTTGTAATTTTCCTAGAATCAGCAGAAGTCGAGTGCCTGCCACTTCCTTGTGTCCATTGTGTTTATATAATTGTATAGTCAAATAAGTTTCGTAGAGACGGCCTACACGGCCGCACGATCTATATACCAAATGAAAGCCCTAATTTTGTAGCCGCGGCAGCGGCTATGAAGCAACATAGCGTTAACGGGCGACGGGTAAGGGATCTCTTAAAGGGATCTCTTAAAGCCAAGACTGGTGATTGGTTCAATGTGGTTTAATTATTGAACTTCTTTGCCTTTTTGTACTATTCTCAAAAACATTTTTGAATGGTTAAAATAGCCAATCTAACAAGCTTGCAACGTGTCAATGTAGATTGGCTAGTTGAACTATTCAAAAATGTTTTTCAAAATAGTAAAAAAAAAGGCAAAGTAGTAGTAGTAGTAGACGAAAATGGAGCCCCTAGTCTCCACTCCACTTCACTCCCTGCACCACCTGAGTGCAACTATATCATTGTAGACAAGCTATTTCTATTGCGTCTCGTCAGTAAAATGCAGTGCGTGTGGTGATATAAATAAAAATTAGACATTGATTTTGGCACCATGGACAGTACAATAGGGCAGAATGCCCCTGACCTCACATCGGACATGCATTGCTGGAAAGTATAGTAGCCTACTCCTATACTGTGTTTTACTTGAGTATTTCCACTTAAATATATATATATTTTTAATTTTGTTTTAATCATTTTACATTTTACAAATCCCCCATCTCCTCACCCTCCCACAAAACCCACCTCTCATTTGGTTCCAATTATACTTGCAACAAGAAAGACATTTCGTCAGTTAGCTCAACATCTCACAACATAGGCTGCATGGCTGGCAAACGTAACAATGAAATTGAAATAAAAAATATAAAAGATTATAATTGTGCTTTGACCTTTTCTATGACATACATACGTGTCTCAATAGACTGCCACTTCACAAAAATGAATGAATAAAAATGATTTATAGCCTACTTCTACTCCATCACAGACAAATTGTTTCTATTATTACTCAACAATGAAGTGCATTGGGAGCACCTGGCCAGTGCTCTCATGCAGTGTGCTATAAAAAGTGGGTGCCAGCCAGCCATTCTACCCTAGCTTGTCTCTCCCCCCAGATGAGAGCCACCTATTGTTTGTTTCTCTTTAATAGTCCAGCCTCAAAAAGTCACGCATCCAACAAGCTTTGGGGCCAGAACACCTATTGGTGTTTTAAGCATTATGTTATATTTTAGCCATTGAAAAATAACAGATCTACAAGCTTGTAGCGCGCCACTGAGTGCCGCGTTACGAGCTTGTAGATCTGCTATTCTTTTTTTAATCGTGAAAATGTGGTCGCAAATCTTTGAATATATATTGTTTCTGAGTGAGTGTTTTTAACTCAAATCTTTGCTTCTGGGGGGGGGGGGGGGGGTCCCTGGAAAAACATATTTTCAAATGGGGGTCGGTGGCCAAATACATATAATTTCTGGGATCCTTGACATGAAATAATTTCTGGGGTCCTTGACATGAAAGCATTTAGGATTTAGAATGCATTTGTATAATTGTCCTCAGGTCTAAATGGGTTAAACCGAGATAATGGCCAAAACATCTTGAAAACGTTTTTTCTGTTTTTGTTTTGTTTTGTTTTATTTTTTTATTTTTGGGGTGCAGGATTTGAGAACTCCATAATGTGGGCCCATGCAGTCATAAATGAGTTATTTGCATTTTTTGTTCACAGCACACCTGACAAAAGACCATTGATATTTGATATTGATGAGATAAAATTGTTGAATTGCAATACTGTATATTTCTACATGTATACTTTAATATGGTCCAAAAGTGATAGGTAGGAGATGTCCCTTGGGTGTTTTCATATTTTCTAATATTTTCAATGTAGTGTGCTGTGTTGTAGTGACACTAACAACACATTTGTAACGCATCCACACATTGCTGACTTCACTGATTTCACTGACTTTACACACCAGCTCCTACCATTTTCTATGTTTATTTTAGTTACTTCTATGAATAACATGGTTAGTTTTGCACCAGTACCTCCTCAGTTTGTATGTTGCTGCATTATTGGAGCGAGGAGGTGTGAATGTTTGTTTCCCCAGCATGTGTCTTATATTCTGTCATCTTGCATCAGTGACTCATAGCGCAGCACCGAGTGCCGCGCTACGAGCTTTGCTATTTTTGAATCTTTGCTACTAGGGGGGTCCCTGGAACAACATATTTTCAGATGGGGGACGACGACCAAATACATATATTTTTGGGGGTCCTTGACATGAAAATGTTTGTGAACCACTGACAGAAACATGGGATTTTCTGAAAAGAGTCATTATTTAGAAGACATTTGTAGAATCGAACTTAGGTCCAAATGGGTCCAAACCTCACATTCCAGCCATAGCAACATGCTGTACTGTCGTACGTCTTTCAGAAAACTCTGTACTTAGTTAACAGCTTTTCTCAGGCATCTCTGTGTTGATGTCCGTTGTCTGTTTTGTATTTTGCATCTGTGGTCTTATATGGACCCACTAAGCAATATAGTCGGTAGCCTCGGAAACACAGACATAATATTTGGTTATTAGACGTCCGTCTAAAACTGGGCTAACTTGTCTAAAAATGTAGGTTTTTTTAGCGGTCTAAGATTAGCCTAGACGTTGATTAGCAGTTTCTTAAACGTCTATAATTATTTAGACGTTGAAATGACGTTAAAATGCACACTTCAGCCAGTGACTGTCTGGTGCAAGCTGCAAGCCTTTCCTCCTTGAATACATAAAAATCACACCCGTGTGAAGTGAGGGGCGCTAATATAATAAAGTCTAACTCATGTTGATTAGGTGATGTGATATGGTGTAATGGTGCTGTAAAACAAACGGTGAAAACACAAACATTAAACACCAATAACAATAAAGAGACAATATGACGTAATGAGTTACATTATGACGTAAATGTTCCCTTCATTGTCAATGGCGTTAACAAAACAAACATTGAACTAAAGACAAACATTAAAAATGTGTATAGGAGGGGCTAGCGCCTAAAATATTCATACATTCATGAATCCACTGGCTGACCGGCTGTTGGTATTGGGCAATTTTTCATAGGGGTTTCTTGTGACCCTACCATTAACATCCTATGGCAGGCAAAAATGTCAAACTTCCGTTATGCTTTTAGTAGCATGTAACATCATGTCAAACTAGGGGGTTTTCATGATTCTGAATACATTCCAAGCATTAGTTTTGCACAAAATACACTCCTTGGGCTAAAAACGGCCATAGAAACTTGCTGACCTCATCACATTGTGTGCTGATCTCATCACATTTGTCATGACGTCTATGGCCGTTTTTAACATTCCCTCTCTCAAAACAAAAATTGCATATGGGATCCGATTCGATTTGCATTTGCATCACGGGGTGGCGGTGGCTCAGGGGTAGAGTGGCTGGATGGTAACTGCAAGGTTCCCAGTTCGAACCCGGGCTGTCGAAGTGTCCTTGAGCAAGACACTAAACCCCTGATTGCTCCCGATGTGCTGGTTGGTGCCTTGCATGGTTTCCGTCGCCATCAGTGTATGAATGTGTGTATGAATGGGTGAATGTAATACACAATCTATGTAAAGCACCTTGGATAAAGGCGCTATATAAATGCACCATTAACCACCCATGAAATTAGATTTTCACAAGAACATCAGAACATTTAAAGACATACAAATATACAGTACTATGCAAAAAAAATAAAGAAAAATAAATATCATATAAACGGTTAGAAATCAAAATAAATAACATGTACAGCAGAGGCAGTCGCGGGGTTACTTTGACATGTGAGCACTGCAGCAGTGGGCCGAGAGTGGGTGGAGAGTGGATGGTGAGTGGGCGGAGAGTGGGTGGAGTTTAGTCAGGAAGCAGAGCAGAGCACTGAGTCAAGTCATTGACCTCACGGCCATAACCAGGTCAGCTAGCTAGCCAGCCACATCCCAGACGGTAAAAGCGGTCCTCAAAAGTGGATCAGAGTGGACCGAAGGAAGTGAACAATTTGGGGGTTTTAATTAAGAGCGATGTCGTCCGACAGCTTTTCAGCTTCTGTGTCAGAGAAGGGACAGATCTACCAGGCAGCCATGCTGAAGCAGCCTGTGATAAAGTTACACGGAATAGGTATGTGCATGTTTTCATGTCACTGTATACTCTTTGATTTAATCTTTAACAGAAAGCACATGTACACAAATGTTGTCGCTACTCGGTAGAGTAATGGAGCAATGCTTCCTCCTAGCACTAATCTGTTGATAATTTAAATGAAACAGCACGAGGAAGCTGTGTGTGTGTGCGTGTGCGTGTGCGTGCGTGCGTGCGTGCGTGCGTGCGTGCGTGCGTGCGTGCGTGCGTGCGTGCGTGCGTGCGTGCGTGCGCAACTGTAGATAAGCACTGTGTGTACAAAGAGTATGTTTGCACATCATCAGTCATAGAGAGAGAGAGGGAGAGAGTTCATGTTCAAAAGGCCTATCTCTGCCTATCGTCCTAAATTCAGACCATTATCAGTTGTTAATGTTATTTTAAAAACATTGTATTCGTGTTCTTTTTCCCTCTCTCCTCATTCTCCATCCCAGATGTCTTTCATCTCAACCAAAACCAGAGAATTCATACAGGAAAGAAGCCCTACCACTGTGACCAGTGTGGGACTAGATTCAGCCGGAAAGGTCTTCTGAAACGGCACCAGAGAATCCATACAGGAGAGAAGCCCTACGGCTGTGACCAGTGTGGGACTAGATTCAGCCAGAAAGGTCATCTGAAACAGCACCAGAGAATCCATACAGGAGAGAAGCCCTACGGCTGTGACCAGTGTGGGACTAGGTTCAGCCAGAAAGGTCATCTGAAAGAGCACCAGAGAATCCATACAGGAGAGAAGCCCTACCACTGTGACCAGTGTGGGACTAGATTCAGCCAGAAAGGTCATCTGAAACAGCACCAGAGAATCCATACAGGAGAGAAGCCCTACGGCTGTGACCAGTGTGGGAAACGGTTCAGCCAGAGATATACTCTCAAAGCTCACCAGAGAATTCATACAAGAGAGAAACCCTACTATTGTGATCAGTGTGGGACCAGGTTCAGCATGAAAGGTACTCTGCAATGTCACCAGATAATTCATACAGGAGAGAAGCCCTACGGCTGTGACCAGTGTGGGAAACGGTTCAGCCAGAGCAGTGATCTCAAAATTCACCAGAGAACTCATACAGGAGAGAAGCCCTACCATTGTGAGCAGTGTGGGAAATGGTTCAGCCACATCAGTAATCTGAATAAACACCAGAGAATCCATACAGGAGTGAAGCCCTACCATTGTGACCAGTGTGGGAAACGGTTCAGCCAGAGATTTGCTCTCAAATGTCACCAGAGAATCCATACAGGAGAGAAGCCCTACCATTGTGACCAGTGTGGCAGCAGGTTCAGCATGAGCAGTGTTCTCAAACGTCACCAGAGAATCCATACAGGAGAGAAGCCCTATACCTGTAACCAGTGTGGAATTAGGTTCAGCCAGATCAGTAATCTCAAATATCACCAGAGAATTCATACAGGAGAGAAGCCGTATGGCTGTCACCAGTGTGGGAAATGGTTCCGCACGAGCAGTACTCTCATACAACACCAGAGAACTCATACAGGACTCTCTAAAGATGTCATGTAGTCAGCAAGCAGGGAACACTGGTGTAGCTGATCTACAAGCTCCCTTGTGACATGTTGTGAGCTTGCAGATCAGCTATTTGCGTGTTAAAACAACATTCTGAGTATACAGTATAAAGGTGTTTGCACACTGGTGCGTTTGTCAGAAAAGCGGAGCACATGACATTCGCCCTGATATTCGGGTCCGAAGAGGCAGCAGTGTTCAAGTGCAAGCTCCTTAAATCTATTAAAAAATGGCCCATTTTAGCCATGGTACATTATTTATATTTGATTAATAAAGCCTAAAAGAAAACCAGAAATGTAATTTTGATTACATTCCAATGTTACAATGTTCAATGCCAAAAAACCCAATTAATGTTTTAATCACAATTATTTATGTGACAACGAATGGTCAAGTAAAATGATGGTGACATATCGCCACTTAAAGCCTAATATGCATCCATTACAAAGAAACAGCCGATGTGTGAGCTTGTATATCGGCTAACATGAATAATTATGCTGTTTATTTGGCTTCCGAAGTAGTGTTAATTGTGTAGATAAAAATGATGACAAAAATGTTTTGTTGACTATATCCTTTTTCTCTTCCCGAAAACTAAATTAAAACTAAGCTATAGTGACTAAAATAACGAATAAAAACTAGACTAGAATATTATGTTAGGGAGGGACTAGTGGAGAAGTCGTTTCTGCAGATCTGCTATTTTAGGCACATAGTGAGGTTAACCCATTCTGAACGGGAACACCTGTTTTGATGTTTTAAGCATTATGTTATACTTTAGCTATTGAAAAATAGCAGATCTACAAGCTCATAGCGCGGCACCGAGTTTGTAGGTCTGCTATTTTTGAAAAATCGTGAAAACGTGGCGCAAATCTTTGAATATATATTATTTCAGAGTGAGCACCCTTTATCTAGAAAACTAGAAACCTGTGTTGCCATGTGACCATCAATCTAGTAAGCATCCATAATTTACACCTGGCTGTGAAGTTGGGAAGCACATGGGGAAAGTAGAAAACATTATTTTACACAAAAAACTGTTTTTGTCGGTCAAAGTAAAATTTCGACACATCATGTAAAATGACTGTTATACAAAGCAAAATGTACCTAGGTCTAAAATCTAATATCATACACGTTGATGATTTGCCAATGGATAGAACCATGTGAATCATTTAGCAAATTACATTGTCTGAAGTAGCTTATTCTAGTCATTGTTTTCTAAAATGGTGGCTATGGGTAAGATGAGCCAATGTCCGGGGGTAAATTGAGTCAATGGGAATCACTATTCATATTTTTTATTAAGTCTTTGCTACTCAAATTATACTGAATGACCTTTAATTTGCATGTACATACTCATTTAAGAGAAGTTTGCAATATTGTATTAACAATATTGTAAATATAAGGTTCTGAATAACAAACTTTATTTAATTGTCTTAATATTGTTTAAATAATAAATAAACAAATAAATAAGACTATTTGCAAAAGGAAAACTGTTATTATATTATTATTGATAAGTGAATACATTATCTGTTCAAGTTTAAGCTTTTAACATTAAAATATCATGTGGTTCGACTTGCCCCTCGACTTGGATCAACTTACCCCTTACCAGGGGCAAATTGAGCCACACAGGTCATATTTTCATGGCCCTTTGTCATAGATGCTTACTCATCATTTCAATTGATAGAAGACATCCTGAAATATGGGTAGATCATTAGATTGCACTGCCATCTCATTTTGCCTTGCTTCCAGGACAACTTAAGCAAAAAGTGGTTCATCTTACCCCGTTCTCCCCTATATTTTTGCGGGTCCTTGACATGAAAATGTTTGAGAACGACTGACATAGAAACATAGGGTTTTTCAGAAAACTGTCAGGATTTAGAAGGCATTTGTAGAATCGTCCTCAGGTCTAAATGGGTTAAGGGTAGGTTTAGGCTCAGTTTAGTGAGGTTAAGGTTAGGTTTAGGCTCAGTTTAGTGAGGTTAAGGTTAGGTTTAGGCTCAGTTTAGTGAGGTTAAGGTTAGGTTTAGGCTCAGGTTAGTGAGGTTAAGGTTAGGTTTAGGCTCAGTTTAGTGAGGTTAAGGTTAGGTTTAGGCTCAGGTTAGTGAGGTTAAGGTTAGGTTTAGGCTCAGTTTAGTGAGGTTAAGGTTAGGTTTAGGCTCAGTTTAGTGAGGTTAAGGTTAGGTTTAGGCTCAGTTTAGTGAGGTTAAGGTAGGTTTAGGCTCAGTTTAGTGAGGTTAAGGTTAGGTTTAGGCTCAGTTTAGTGAGGTTAAGGTTAGGTTTATAGGCTCAGTTTAGTGAGGTTAAGGTTAGGTTTAGGCTCAGTTTAGTGAGGTTAAGGTTAGGTTTAGGCTCAGTTTAGTGAGGTTAAGGTTAGGTTTAGGCTTAGCCAGAAAGCATTGAGGCATCATACATCTAAGCATGACCTGGGTTAGGGTATAGGGCTAGTGTTAATAATGTTCGCATTCGGGTCCTCCATTTTCAATTCATCATCAGAACATACAAATATACAGTAGGCTACTATATGCAAGAAATGTTTTTGTGATTACAAATTATGCACAATGATTTACGCATAATAAAATCACAACACATTGTCCTCAACACGTGCTTATAATTCATTATGTGAGACACGCCTGCCCAATGATAAGATGCTCTCACCCAGATCTCAAAGAGGGGGGGGGGGGGGGGGGGGGACGAGTGAGAGGAGGGGAGGGCAAAGAGCGTACGTAGATAGAGGGTATGCGCATGCTTAAAGTGAATGGCACATCGAGTGGCAAATCGAGTGGCAAAGCAACAGGCAAAGTGAGTTCAACATTGTTTAATGTTGTTTAATGCAATCAGATTGGACTTTTCTGTTTGGGTGCATGGGCTGTCAAGGCCAGAAAGTAGTTTTTTGCCACTCAGTAGGCGTTCTTGCATAACTTCCGGGTTTGATGATGATGTTACGCGCATACCCTCTATTGAATCAATCATTGATGGTCATTAAAATTCGACCACAAAACAATGTTGATTCAATGACATATTTTCAACATTATTTGTTGATTGGCCATCAATTGGTTCATTGCTTAATGAACCACCATCAATCTTAAACCTTATTAACCAAAAATCAACCTTTTTGACCCTAATTCAACGTTGATTTAACATATTTTGGCCCTACAACACTATTGCCCTGCAGGGTAAATACAGAATAGATATATTATATTTCAAATAAGGAAAACATAGCTCACTATAGCCTATTATCCACAAATGGCTCAACTGTTGAATAAAGGAGAGGATGTTACACTATTCATTACATGTCTTAAATTGACATTGAGCTTTTTTGTTAAATAAACATTTGACCTCTTATTTAAGTTATTTCATACCATTTTGGAACCGAAATAGGGAACCGTTAAGAACCGGAATCGGTACCGTACTCACAAAAATCCTAACGATACCCATCCCTAGGTGCAACATGCTGCCAGGGATCGGTACACGCACACAGAGCAAAAAATATGATATGGGGAAAACAATAGAAAATATATATTGTTTTTTTCCCAACTTTCGACTACTCCTAATTTGTATCGATTTGTGTTAATGAAATCGATTTTTTTTAATGAATGCCCCATTATGCACACATAAACCTAACCAAGCAAAACATAACATTGTCATAATGCTGGTCAGAGCATGTCTGTGTGCATCTGCGTGTGTGCATGTGCGAGTGTGTGATGTCATTAAAACAGCGCCACCCAGTATAATAAATACTAATCATAATAATAATAAAATTATAATAAATAATAAAATGAGGAGAGGTGCAACATGCTGCCAGGGACCACCAGGACATGAGGAGAGGTGCGACATGCTGCCATACAGGGACCACCAGGACATGAGTAGAGGTGCAACATGCTGCCAGGGAGGGACCACCAGGACATGAGGAGAGGTGCAACATGCTGCCAGGGACCACCAGGACATGAGGAGAGGTGCAACATGCTGACAGGGACCACCAGGACATGAGGAGAGGTGCAACATGCTGCCAGGGAGGGACCACCAGGACATGAGGAGAGGTGCAACATGCTGCCATATACAGGGACCACCAGGACATGAGGAGAGGTGCAACATGCTGCCAGGGACCAACAGGTAATGAGGAGAGGTGCAACATGCTGCCATACAGGGACCACCAGGACATGAGGAGAGGTGCAACATGCTGCCAGGGACCACCAGGACATGAGGAGAGGTGCAACATGCTGGCAGGGACCACCAGGACATGAGGAGAGGTGCAACATGCTGCCATACAGGGACCACCAGGACATGAGGAGAGGTGCAACATGCTGCCATACAGGGACCACCAGGACATGAGGAGAGGTGCAACATGCTGCCATACAGGGACCACCAGGACATGAGGAGAGGTGCAACATGCTGCCATACAGGGACCACCAGGACATGAGGAGAGGTGCAACATGCTGCCATACAGGGACCACCAGGACATGAGGAGAGGTGCAACATGCTGCCAGGGACCACCAGGACATGAGGAGAGGTGCAACATGCTGCCATACAGGGACCACCAGGACATGAGGAGAGGTGCAACATGCTGCCAGGGACCACCAGGACATGAGGAGAGGTGCAACATGCTGCCATACAGGGACCACCAGGACATGAGGAGAGGTGCAACATGCTGCCATACAGGGACCACCAGGACATGAGGAGAGGTGCAACATGCTGCCAGGGACCACCAGGACATGAGGAGAGGTGCAACATGCTGCCATACAGGGACCACCAGGACATGAGGAGAGGTGCAACATGCTGCCAGGGACCACCAGGACATGAGGAGAGGTGCAACATGCTGCCATACAGGGACCACCAGGACATAAGGAGAGGTGCAACATGCTGCCATACAGGGACCACCAGGACATGAGGAGAGGTGCAACATGCTGCCATACAGGGACCACCAGGACATGAGGAGAGGTGCAACATGCTGCCATACAGGGACCACCAGGACATGAGGAGACGTGCAACATGCTGCCAGGGACCACCAGGACATGAGGAGAGGTGCAACATGCTGCCATACAGGGACCACCAGGACATGAGGAGAGGTGCAACATGCTGCCATACAGGGACCACCAGGACATGAGGAGAGGTGCAACATGCTGCCATACAGGGACCACCAGGACATGAGGAGAGGTGCAACATGCTGCCAGGGACCACCAGGACATGAGGAGAGGTGCAACATGCTGCCATACAGGGACCACCAGGACATGAGGAGAGGTGCAACATGCTGCCAGGGACCACCAGGACATGAGGAGAGGTGCAACATGCTGGCAGGGACCACCAGGACATGAGGAGAGGTGCAACATGCTGCCATACAGGGACCACCAGGACATGAGGAGAGGTGCAACATGCTGCCATACAGGGACCACCAGGACATGAGGAGAGGTGCAACATGCTGCCAGGGACCACCAGGACATGAGGAGAGGTGCAACATGCTGCCATACAGGGACCACCAGGACATGAGGAGAGGTGCAACATGCTGCCATACAGGGACCACCAGGACATGAGGAGAGGTGCAACATGCTGCCAGGGACCACCAGGACATGAGGAGAGGTGCAACATGCTGCCAGGGACCCAGGACATGAGGAGAGGTGCAACATGCTGCCAGGGACCACCAGGACATGAGGAGAGGTGCAACATGCTGCCAGGGACCACCAGGACATGAGGAGAGGTGCAACATGCTGCCATACAGGGACCACCAGGACATGAGGAGAGGTGCAACATGCTGCCAGGGACCACCAGGACATGAGGAGAGGTGCAACATGCTGCCATACAGGGACCACCAGGACATGAGGAGAGGTGCAACATGCTGCCATACAGGGACCACCAGGACATGAGTAGAGGTGCAACATGCTGCCAGGGAGGGACCACCAGGAAATGAGGAGAGGTGCAACATGCTGCCAGGGAGGGACCACCAGGACATGAGGAGAGGTGCAACATGCTGCCAGGGACCACCAGGACATGAGGCGAGGTGCAACATGCTGCCAGGGACCACCAGGACATGAGGCGAGGTGCAACATGCTGCCATACAGGGACCACCAGGACATGAGGAGAGGTGCAACATGCTGCCAGGGAGGGACCACCAGGACATGAGGAGAGGTGCAACATGCTGCCAGGGACCACCAGGACATGAGGAGAGGTGCAACATGCTGCCAGGGACCACCAGGACATGAGGAGAGGTGCAACATGCTGCCAGGGACCACCAGGACATGAGGAGAGGTGCAACATGCTGCCAGGGACCACCAGGACATGAGGAGAGGTGCAACATGCTGCCAGGGAGGGACCACCAGGACATGAGGAGAGGTGCAACATGCTGCCAGGGACCACCAGGACATGAGGAGAGGTGCAACATGCTGCCATACAGGGACCACCAGGACATGAGGAGAGGTGCAACATGCTACCATACAGGGACCACCAGGACACGAGGAGAGGTGCAACATGCTGCCAGGGACCACCAGGACATGAGGAGAGGTCAACATGCTGCCAGGGACCACCAGGACATGAGGAGAGGTGCAACATGCTGCCAGGGACCACCAGGACATGAGGAGAGGTGCAACATGCTGCCAGGGACCACCAGAACATGAGGAGAGGTGCAACATGCTGCCAGGGACCACCAGGACATGAGGAGAGGTGCAACATGCTGCCATACAGGGACTACCAGGACATGAGGAGAGGTGCAACATGCTGCCAGGGACCACCAGGACATGAGGAGAGGTGCAACATGCTGCCATACAGGGACCACCAGGACATGAGTAGAGGTGCAACATGCTGCCAGGGAGGGACCACCAGGAAATGAGGAGAGGTGCAACATGCTGCCAGGGAGAGACCACCAGGACATGAGGAGAGGTGCAACATGCTGCCAGGGACCACCAGGACATGAGGCGAGGTGCAACATGCTGCCAGGGACCACCAGGACATGAGGCGAGGTGCAACATGCTGCCATACAGGGACCACCAGGACATGAGGAGAGGTGCAACATGCTGCCAGGGACCACCAGGACATGAGGAGAGGTGCAACATGCTGCCAGGGAGGGACCACCAGGACATGAGGAGAGGTGCAACATGCTGCCAGGGACCACCAGGACATGAGGAGAGGTGCAACATGCTGCCAGGGACCACCAGGACATGAGGAGAGGTGCAACATGCTGCCAGGGAGGGACCACCAGGACATGAGGAGAGGTGCAACATGCTGCCAGGGAGGGACCACCAGGACATGAGGAGAGGTCAACATGCTGCCAGGGACCACCAGGACATGAGGAGAGGTGCAACATGCTGCCAGGGAGGGACCACCAGGACATGAGGAGAGGTGCAACATCCTGCCAGGGACCCAGGACATGAGGAGAGGTGCAACATGCTGCCAGGGACCACCAGGACATGAGGAGAGGTGCAACATGCTGCCAGGGACCACCAGGACATGAGGAGAGGTGCAACATGCTGCCAGGGACCACCAGGACATGAGGAGAGTAGCAACATGCTGCCAGGGACCACCAGGACATGAGGAGAGGTGCAACATGCTGCCATACAGGGACCACCAGGACATGAGGAGAGGTGCAACATGCTGCCAGGGACCACCAGGACATGAGGAGAGGTGCAACATGCTGCCAGGGACCACCAGGACATGAGGAGAGGTGCAACATGCTGCCATACAGCGACCACCAGGACATGAGGAGAGGTGCAACATGCTGCCAGGGAGGGACCACCAGGACATGAGGAGAGGTGCAACATGCTGCCAGGGACCACCAGGACATGAGGAGAGGTGCAACATGCTGACAGGGACCACCAGGACATGAGGAGAGGTGCAACATGCTGCCAGGGAGGGACCACCAGGACATGAGGAGAGGTGCAACATGCTGCCATATACAGGGACCACCAGGACATGAGGAGAGGTGCAACATGCTGCCAGGGACCACCAGGACATGAGGAGAGGTGCAACATGCTGCCATACAGGGACCACCAGGACATGAGGAGAGGTGCAACATGCTGCCATACAGGGACCACCAGGACATGAGGAGAGGTGCAACATGCTGCCAGGGACCACCAGGACATGAGGAGAGGTGCAACATGCTGCCAGGGACCACCAGGACATGAGGAGAGGTGCAACATGCTGCCATACAGGGACCACCAGGACATGAGGAGAGGTGCAACATGCTGCCAGGGAAGGACCACCAGGACATGAGGAGAGGTGCAACATGCTGCCAGGGACCACCAGGACATGAGGAGAGGTGCAACATGCTGACAGGGACAACCAGGACATGAGGAGAGGTGCAACATGCTGCCAGGGAGGGACCACCAGGACATGAGGAGAGGTGCAACATGCTGCCATATACAGGGACCACCAAGACATGAGGAGAGGTGCAACATGCTGCCAGGGACCACCAGGACATGAGGAGAGGTGCAACATGCTGCCAGGGACAACCAGGACATGAGGAGAGGTGCAACATGCTGCCAGGGACCACCAGGACATGAGGAGAGGTGCAACATGCTGCCAGGGAGGGACCACCAGGACATGAGGAGAGGTGCAACATGCTGCCAGGGACCACCAGGACATGAGGAGAGGTGCAACATGCTGCCATACAGGGACCTCCAGGACATGAGGAGAGGTGCAACATGCTACCATACAGGGACCACCAGGACACGAGGAGAGGTGCAACATGCTGCCAGGGACCACCAGGACATGAGGAGAGGTCAACATGCTGCCAGGGACCACCAGGACATGAGGAGAGGTGCACCATGCTGCCAGGGACCACCAGGACATGAGGAGAGGTGCAACATGCTGCCAGGGACCACCAGAACATGAGGAGAGGTGCAACATGCTGCCAGGGACCACCAGGACATGAGGAGAGGTGCAACATGCTGCCATACAGGGACTACCAGGACATGAGGAGAGGTGCAACATGCTGCCAGGGACCACCAGGACATGAGGAGAGGTGCAACATGCTGCCATACAGGGACCACCAGGACATGAGTAGAGGTGCAACATGCTGCCAGGGAGGGACCACCAGGAAATGAGGAGAGGTGCAACATGCTGCCAGGGAGAGACCACCAGGACATGAGGAGAGGTGCAACATGCTGCCAGGGACCACCAGGACATGAGGCGAGGTGCAACATGCTGCCAGGGACCACCAGGACATGAGGCGAGGTGCAACATGCTGCCATACAGGGACCACCAGGACATGAGGAGAGGTGCAACATGCTGCCAGGGACCACCAGGACATGAGGAGAGGTGCAACATGCTGCAAGGGAGGGACCACCAGGACATGAGGAGAGGTGCAACATGCTGCCAGGGACCACCAGGACATGAGGAGAGGTGCAACATGCTGCCAGGGACCACCAGGACATGAGGAGAGGTGCAACATGCTGCCAGGGAGGGACCACCAGGACATGAGGAGAGGTGCAACATGCTGCCAGGGAGGGACCACCAGGACATGAGGAGAGGTCAACATGCTGCCAGGGACCACCAGGACATGAGGAGAGGTGCAACATGCTGCCAGGGAGGGACCACCAGGACATGAGGAGAGGTGCAACATCCTGCCAGGGACCCAGGACATGAGGAGAGGTGCAACATGCTGCCAGGGACCACCAGGACATGAGGAGAGGTGCAACATGCTGCCAGGGACCACCAGGACATGAGGAGAGGTGCAACATGCTGCCAGGGACCACCAGGACATGAGGAGAGTCGCAACATGCTGCCAGGGACCACCAGGACATGAGGAGAGGTGCAACATGCTGCCATACAGGGACCACCAGGACATGAGGAGAGGTGCAACATGCTGCCAGGGACCACCAGGACATGAGGAGAGGTGCAACATGCTGCCAGGGACCACCAGGACATGAGGAGAGGTGCAACATGCTGCCATACAGCGACCACCAGGACATGAGGAGAGGTGCAACATGCTGCCAGGGAGGGACCACCAGGACATGAGGAGAGGTGCAACATGCTGCCAGGGACCACCAGGACATGAGGAGAGGTGCAACATGCTGACAGGGACCACCAGGACATGAGGAGAGGTGCAACATGCTGCCAGGGAGGGACCACCAGGACATGAGGAGAGGTGCAACATGCTGCCATATACAGGGACCACCAGGACATGAGGAGAGGTGCAACATGCTGCCAGGGACCACCAGGACATGAGGAGAGGTGCAACATGCTGCCATACAGGGACCACCAGGACATGAGGAGAGGTGCAACATGCTGCCATACAGGGACCACCAGGACATGAGGAGAGGTGCAACATGCTGCCAGGGACCACCAGGACATGAGGAGAGGTGCAACATGCTGCCAGGGACCACCAGGACATGAGGAGAGGTGCAACATGCTGCCATACAGGGACCACCAGGACATGAGGAGAGGTGCAACATGCTGCCAGGGAAGGACCACCAGGACATGAGGAGAGGTGCAACATGCTGCCAGGGACCACCAGGACATGAGGAGAGGTGCAACATGCTGACAGGGACAACCAGGACATGAGGAGAGGTGCAACATGCTGCCAGGGAGGGACCACCAGGACATGAGGAGAGGTGCAACATGCTGCCATATACAGGGACCACCAGGACATGAGGAGAGGTGCAACATGCTGCCAGGGACCACCAGGACATGAGGAGAGGTGCAACATGCTGTCATACAGGGACCACCAGGACATGAGGAGAGGTGCAACATGCTGCCAGGGACCACCAGGACATGAGGAGAGGTGCAACATGCTGGCAGGGACCACCAGGACATGAGGCGAGGTGAAACATGCTGCCAGGGACCACCAGGACATGAGGCGAGGTGCAACATGCTGCCATACAGGGACCACCAGGACATGAGGAGAGGTGCAACATGCTGCCATACAGGGACCACCAGGACATGAGGAGAGGTGCAACATGCTGCCAGGGAGGGACCACCAGGACATGAGGAGAGGTGCAACATGCTGCCAGGGAGGGACCACCAGGACATGAGGAGAGGTGCAACATGCTGCCAGGGACCCAGGACATGAGGAGAGGTGCAACATGCTGCCAGGGAGGGACCACGAGGACATGAGGAGAGGTGCAACATGCTGCCATACAGGGACCACCAGGACATGAGGAGAGGTGCAACATCCTGCCAGGGAGGGACCACCAGGACATGAGGAGAGGTGCGACATGATGCCATACAGGGACCACCAGGACATGAGGAGAGGTGCAACATGCTGCCAGGGACCACCAGGACATGAGGAGAGGTGCAACATGCTGCCAGGGAGGGACCACCAGGACATGAGGAGAGGTGCAACATGCTGCCAGGGACCCAGTACATGAGGAAAGGTGCAACATGCTGCCAGGGACCACCAGGACATGAGGAGAGGTGCAACATGCTGCCATACAGGGACCACCAGGACATGAGGAGAGGTGCAACATGCTGCCATACAGGGACCACCAGGACATGAGGAGAGGTGCAACATGCTGCCAGGGACCACCAGGACATGAGGAGAGGTGCAACATGCTGCCAGGGACCACCAGGACATGAGGAGAGGTGCAACATGCTGCCAGGGACCCAGGACATGAGGAGAGGTGCAACATGCTGCCAGGGAGGGACCACCAGGACATGAGGAGAGGTGCAACATGCTTCCAGGGACCACCAGGACATGAGGAGAGGTGCAACATGCTGCCATACAGGGACCACCAGGACATGAGGAGAGGTGCAACATGCTGCCATACAGGGACCACCAGGACATGAGGAGAGGTGCAACATGCTGCCAGGGACCACCAGGACATGAGGAGAGGTGCGACATGCTGCCATACAGGGACCACCAGGACATGAGGAGAGGTGCAACATGCTGCCAGGGACCACCAGGACATGAGGAGAGGTGCAACATGCTGCCAGGGACCACCAGAACATGAGGAGAGGTGCAACATGCTGCCAGGGAGGGACCACCAGGACATGAGGAGAGGTGCAACATGCTGCCAGGGACCCAGGACATGAGGAAAGGTGCAACATGCTGCCAGGGACCACCAGGACATGAGGAGAGGTGCAACATGCTGCCATACAGGGACCACCAGGACATGAGGAGAGGTGCAACATGCTGCCATACAGGGACCACCAGGACATGAGGAGAGGTGCAACATGCTGCCAGGGACCACCAGGACATGAGGAGAGGTGCAACATGCTGCCAGGTACCACCAGGACATGAGGAGAGGTGCAACATGCTGCCAGGGACCACCAGGACATGAGGAGAGGTGCAACATGCTGCCAGGGACCCAGGACATGAGGAGAGGTGCAACATGCTGCCAGGGACGGACCACCAGGACATGAGGAGAGGTGCAACATGCTTCCAGGGACCACCAGGACATGAGGAGAGGTGCAACATGCTGCCATACAGGGACCACCACGACATGAGGAGAGGTGCAACATGCTGCCATACAGGGACCACCAGGACATGAGGAGAGGTGCAACATGCTGCCAGGGACCACCAGGACATGAGGAGAGGTGCAACATTCTGCCATACAGGGACCACCAGGACATGAGGAGAGGTGCAACATGCTTCCAGGGACCACCAGGACATGAGGAGAGGTGCAACATGCTGCCATACAGGGACCACCAGGACATGAGGAGAGGTGCAACAAGCTGCCATACAGGGACCACCAGGACATGAGGAGAGGTGCAACATGCTGCCAGGGACCACCAGGACATGAGGAGAGGTGCAACATGCTGCCAGGGACCACCAGGACATGAGGAGAGGTGCAACATGCTGCCAGGGACCACCAGAACATGAGGAGAGGTGCAACATGCTGCCAGGGAGGGACCACCAGGACATGAGGAGAGGTGCAACATGCTGCCAGGGACCCAGGACATGAGGAAAGGTGCAACATGCTGCCAGGGACCACCAGGACATGAGGAGAGGTGCAACATGCTGCCATACAGGGACCACCAGGACATGAGGAGAGGTGCAACATGCTGCCATACAGGGACCACCAGGACATGAGGAGAGGTGCAACATGCTGCCAGGGACCACCAGGACATGAGGAGAGGTGCAACATGCTGCCAGGTACCACCAGGACATGAGGAGAGGTGCAACATGCTGCCAGGGACCACCAGGACATGAGGAGAGGTGCAACATGCTGCCAGGGACCCAGGACATGAGGAGAGGTGCAACATGCTGCCAGGGAGGGACCACCAGGACATGAGGAGAGGTGCAACATGCTTCCAGGGACCACCAGGACATGAGGAGAGGTGCAACATGCTGCCATACAGGGACCACCACGACATGAGGAGAGGTGCAACATGCTGCCATACAGGGACCACCAGGACATGAGGAGAGGTGCAACATGCTGCCAGGTACCACCAGGACATGAGGAGAGGTGCAACATGCTGCCAGGGACCACCAGGACATGAGGAGAGGTGCAACATGCTGCCAGGGACCCAGGACATGAGGAGAGGTGCAACATGCTGCCAGGGAGGGACCACCAGGACATGAGGAGAGGTGCAACATGCTTCCAGGGACCACCAGGACATGAGGAGAGGTGCAACATGCTGCCATACAGGGACCACCACGACATGAGGAGAGGTGCAACATGCTGCCATACAGGGACCACCAGGACATGAGGAGAGGTGCAACATGCTGCCAGGTACCACCAGGACATGAGGAGAGGTGCAACATGCTGCCAGGGACCACCAGGACATGAGGAGAGGTGCAACATGCTGCCAGGGACCCAGGACATGAGGAGAGGTGCAACATGCTGCCAGGGAGGGACCACCAGGACATGAGGAGAGGTGCAACATGCTTCCAGGGACCACCAGGACATGAGGAGAGGTGCAACATGCTGCCATACAGGGACCACCACGACATGAGGAGAGGTGCAACATGCTGCCATACAGGGACCACCAGGACATGAGGAGAGGTGCAACATGCTGCCAGGGACCACCAGGACATGAGGAGAGGTGCAACATTCTGCCATACAGGGACCACCAGGACATGAGGAGAGGTGCAACATGCTTCCAGGGACCACCAGGACATGAGGAGAGGTGCAACATGCTGCCATACAGGGACCACCAGGACATGAGGAGAGGTGCAACAAGCTGCCATACAGGGACCACCAGGACATGAGGAGAGGTGCAACATGCTGCCAGGGACCACCAGGACATGAGGAGAGGTGCAACATGCTGCCAGGGACCACCAGGACATGAGGAGAGGTGCAACATGCTGCCAGGGAGGGACCACCAGGACATGAGGAGAGGTGCAACCTGCTGCCAGGGAGGGACCACCAGGACATGAGGAGAGGTGCAACATGCTTCCAGGGAGGGACCACCAGGACATGAGGAGAGGTGCAACATGCTGCCAGGGACCACCAGGACATGAGGAGAGGAGCAACATGCTGCCAGGGAGGGACCACCAGGACATGAGGAGAGGTGCAACCTGCTGCCAGGGAGGGACCACCAGGACATGAGGAGAGGTGCAACATGCTGCCAGGGAGGGACCACCAGGACATGAGGAGAGGTGCAACATGCTGCCAGGGACCACCAGGACATGAGGAGAGGAGCAACATGCTGCCAGGGAGGGACCACCAGGACATGAGGAGAGGTGCAACATGCTGCCAGGGAGGGACCACCAGGACATGAGGAGAGGTGCAACATGCTGCCAGGGAGGGACCACCAGGACATGAGGAGAGGTGCAACATGCTGCCAGGGACCACCAGGACATGAGGAGAGGTGCAACATGCTGCCAGCGACCACCAGGACATGAGGGGAGGTGCAACTAGGGGTTGATCCCGAACCTCGGGACCAAGCATGTACCGAACCGAACGTGCTTGGGTACCGGGTACCCATTACAATAATTCAATGTCGGTTCTCTCTATCAGTTCCCACAGACATGCTGTCACGCGCTATTTATTTATTTTCTCCCCTTTTAATAGTCTTTCACAACGCGCAGCATGCTGCCAGGGACCACCAGGACATGAGGAGAGGTACAACATGCTGCCAGGGAGGGACCACCAGGACATGAGGAGAGGTGCAACATGCTGCCAGGGACCCAGGACATGAGGAAAGGTGCAACATGCTGCCAGGGACCACCAGGACATGAGGAGAGGTGCAACATGCTGCCATACAGGGACCACCAGGACATGAGGAGAGGTGCAACATGCTGCCATACAGGGACCACCAGGACATGAGGAGAGGTGCAACATGCTGCCAGGGACCACCAGGACATGAGGAGAGGTGCAACATGCTGCCAGGTACCACCAGGACATGAGGAGAGGTGCAACATGCTGCCAGGGACCACCAGGACATGAGGAGAGGTGCAACATGCTGCCATACAGGGACCACCAGGACATGAGGAGAGGTGCAACATGCTGCCAAACAGGGACCACCAGGATATGAGGAGAGGTGCAACATGCTGCCAGGGACCACCAGGACATGAGGAGAGGTGCAACATGCTGCCAGGGAGGGACCACCAGGACATGAGGAGAGGTGCAACATGCTGCCAGGGAGGGACCACCAGGACATGAGGAGAGGTGCAACATGCTGCCATACAGGGACCACCAGGACATGAGGAGAGGTGCAACATGCTGCCAGGGACCACCAGGACATGAGGAGAGGTGCAACATGCTGCCAGGGACCACCAGGACATGAGGAGAGGTGCAACATGCTGCCAGGGAGGGACCACCAGGACATGAGGAGAGGTGCAACCTGCTGCCAGGGAGGGACCACCAGGACATGAGGAGAGGTGCAACATGCTTCCAGGGAGGGACCACCAGGACATGAGGAGAGGTGCAACATGCTGCCAGGGACCACCAGGACATGAGGAGAGGTGCAACATGCTGCCAGGGAGGGACCACCAGGACATGAGGAGAGGTGCAACATGCTGCCAGGGAGGGACCACCAGGACATGAGGAGAGGTGCAACATGCTGCCAGGGAGGGACCACCAGGACATGAGGAGAGGTGCAACATGCTGCCAGGGACCACCAGGACATGAGGAGAGGTGCAACATGCTGCCAGGGACCACCAGGACATGAGGGGAGGTGCAACTAGGGGTGGATCCCGAACCTCGGGACCAAGCATGTACCGAACCGAACGTGCTTGGGTACCGGGTACCCATTACAATAATTCAATGTCGGTTCTCTCTATCAGTTCCCACAGACATGCTGTCACGCGCTATTTATTTATTTTCTCCCCTTTTAATAGTCTTTCACAACGCGCAGGGAACAGAGCTGATCTACAAGCCTACACCGCGTTGCATCAGTGACGCATTGTGTAATTCCCCACCATCATTGTATTGTGGTTCCTCTGACATTTGGTTTGGTTTACACCGGTTAAGGTTGGCTGCTCAAATGGGAAGTTTGCTGGATTGAATTACTTTCCTCTTTTGTGACTTTAAGTCTAACAACAAGTTTCAGAACAGATCAGTTTGACAATGAACTACAATGACTGAGGACGTGTATGTCAACACCGGGCCAGATCTGACCAAGAAGGTCAGATACGGCCGAGGAGAGATGGAGATGCAGGAGAGAGGAGAGAGAGAAGAGGCGATAGGCGACATCTATATGATTCCAGACGACCAAGACCCCATCTATGTGACTCCAGACGACCAAGACCCCATCTATGTGACTCCAGTCGACCAAGACCCCATCTATGAGATTCCAGACAACCTTGATCCTGGTACACAGAACAACACAGCACAAGAGCAGCTTGGAGGTAACATTATAACTAATACTGTATACAAAAGGTTAACTAATATATGTATGGATGTTAGTAAGGACAGTGTAGTGGTGTCTGGAGAAGAGGGTGAACTCTACTACTAAAACAAGGTGTCATGTCATGCTTAAAAATAATAAAATAATAATTATCATCAGAAACAATGGCCCTCAATGATCAACACGGTGCGTGCCAAAATATGGGTGCATGGCGGAATTACCGTGCAATTTTCGGCATTTATCATTTCCGCATGACCTTGAACGTGCGCCAGGACAAAAATCACGTCAGGTCGGGAGCTGTCGTAGGCTTTGACCTCACCTGTTTTTTTCTGTCGTAGAAAAGCAGAGCATTGTTTGACCAGCTGAGAGGCTGTCACAGGCATCTAAACATATGTATTCACTCCTAAAATGTTAATATAAAACTGTATATGTATGTATATGGGCTACATGTAAAAAAATTAATTAAAAAAGTAAAGGAATACATCAATGATGTGTCTTTGTGTCATATGAAATTGGTAGGAGATTTCCAACTTTACAAGCAATTAAAATTGTGCAATTAAAAACAATATAACATGTTTACAATGTTAAAAGTTTATGCTTACTCAAACAGTGCTTTACTGGCCTTGTTAAACATAGCCTATATGCGAGCACATATGTGCGACTTGTGAGATGATTCGGGAGCACAGCGTGACATCAGATGCCTATAATCCCTGTGATATTAACATGTTTATTTAGGCATGAATGGACTGAACACCTTTATTTCCAAGTCACAATGACAAGCATAGGCCTATAGCTTGCCTATTTGCAATTGTAGGCTATAGGCGTAAGGGGCTTAATCATTCACCCATTTAAATAAGTTCTTGACAGTCATTCTTCAGATAAAAAGGCAGATCTGGTTATCTGGTGGGTCAGAAAGGCTGAGCACTTAATTATGCGAGATCCTTTTCGGGAGTCGGGAGGACGGGACCACAGCGGGCGTCGCCAGCACATACCAGCTCACATCCATATGTTTATGATTCATTCATCAATCACTCCATGAATGTTGATTATGACTGCCTTGACATGATATATCTCTCATGCAGGCATCACTCACCCACAGCACTTTTCACAGCAGTGCGCACGTGCATTGCGCACAAATGGGTAAAGGCCTAGCCTACAAACGTATTCCATTCATGGCGATGCAACTGTGATGTGTCTTGTCATGTAGCCTTGAGGTGCGTGCGTGCGTGCGTGCGTGCGTGCGTGCGTGCGTGCGTGCGTGCGTGCGCGGACATGACAGCAAGGCAAGCGAGGCGAGAGGGAAACAGACAGGGTAGGCCTAAAGCTTTATTTAATTCATGCAGGTGTTTGTTCAAATACCGGTATATATTTATTTATTTAAGATACAACACACTGCATTGAGTTGGGCTTGCAGTTGCAAATTGCGTGTACATGCGTGCATCTGTGTGTGTGTGTGGGGAAAGGGGGGGGGGGGGCAGGGGTCAGGCAGGCAGCAAGGCAAGCAGGGAAACTTTTTTTATTGGCTTTTTCCATCATGTAACGGTTTCCATATACGTTGTTTGGTCGTATTGCAGTTATTCATGTCACAAACACGAGGGCGAGGCTTGATTTCATAGGGCGTGCCAGATTGATTTCAGCCATCACATTTATCAACTAAGGAACGAAATTAAGGAAGGATCAGCTGTTTGGGATCACTTCATAAATGTCATGCCGACGTGAGTGTACTCCAAAACCGGCGCTCGAATTTGAGGCAGATTTTACACTCGATTGATAAATGAGGGCCATTGACCCTGAATGCTACTCTATTTCAGCTCAGTCAATTAAGAACATACATTACTTACAGTATGCCATCACAACTTGTAAAAAGAAAAAGTGTCACTTATTTTAAATGTCTTATTTTGGGACTATACTGGTTTAAACCTACAGTGAGTGTGACGATGGTGTCGTATGTTTTTCAGGCTCTGAAGACTCAAAGCTGAATCTCTACTTCGCTGCTGCGGTGTGTGTGGGGCTGCTGTGTGTTCTCCTATTGGCTGGCATCATTGTCGTGGTGGTACTCTGTGAGTAGCATTCTATCTTTACTGTTGATGGATGTTGATGGAAACACTTTGGGCTCTATTGTGAGGAAGGTGGGTTGGCGCGAGGCATGCAGTGGACGGGGAACTTTAAAATGTCTGTAGGTGAAGTGTCTTGTTTTTCCATGTCTATACACAGGGGTTGACACTAAGGTCTCAGAGGCACTTGCCCGTCGGGCAAGTACAGGTCATGTTCTACTTGCCCTCAGGTCATGGCCACTTGCCCCCCAAAAATATCGCAGAAATTGAATTACCGTTCATTATTTTCAAGTCATCATGTAAATCAGGGCTCAAAATATACTTTTTACTTGGTAGCACTGGTGCTACCAGTTTAAAAATGTAGGGGCACCTTCCATTTTTTTAAATGAATAAAAACAGCACTATAACATGAAAGTAGCCTTACAAATGCATGGTAGGGAAACTTGTCATGGCAAGGACCCTGTAAAATAGCTCGAACCAGCTGGTTATTTAATTAGGACCCGCTACAGTGGTGTTCGATACGAACTTAACCGGGATGTAGAAACCTCTACTTCAATGCTCTACGAGTTGCTTAGCCATTAGCCAGTTATTCTGTCTCATCTAGAAGACTCGTGCCAAAGGTAATAAAAGCTATCCAAGGTATATGGGTTGTAAGGCCAGACACCTTGGCTAGCATGCGTTGACATGTTGGAGATACCGCGTGCGTGGTTTGGTATCTGAGGTTTAGAAGCCATGGGAGCCGCCTTTTATGCTGTGCAAGTCTAGTGTCACGATGATGTCACCACTGTGTTTCCACATTAATCTGATGTCAGCGCTGGATATCGCCGTTGTCTCCATATATGGGGCTATAGGTTATCCCCATATATGGATCTCTAAGTGAAAGCCTTCGCAACAGACCCCAACATTTACAACATAACCCTAACCCTAACCCTAACCCACTTGTAAAATCAATGTCAATGTAACTCTGAGAGTCCATTTGGTTCCATTTGTCTTCCATTCTGTTACAGACCCTTATAAAGGTCCACCTGGTTCCTATATCTATAATTTAGCTGGAGAGGCTGGAACTCCACGCACGCACGCACGCACGCACGCACGCACGCACGCACGCACGCACGCACGCACACGCAAGCACACACACACACACACACACACACACACACACACACACACACCCCGTGTGTAGGACAGTATGCGCACAATTACAACAGCATGATAGCTGATAGGAGGAACCGTTTTTTATATATTAGCATGCTCTCTAGGATCACATTGCCAAACAGCACTGATCTCTGATCATTGTTAAGCAAAACGGTCACGGAGGTTCTGCTTTTGCTGAGAGTACACAGGTGGAACAAATTAATTAACGAGTGACAGCTAACGAGCAAGCTACACTGTCTACTTAGCTGCCAGTGTCTTGCTCAAGGACACTTTGACACTAACTCTGGGGGAGCCTGGGTTCGAACTGGCAACCTTGCGGTTACCATCCAGCCACTCTACCCTGAGCCACTGCCACACCTGTGAACAACAGGTGTGTTTAGTAGCTAAGTACAACACTGTACGTAATGTAATTATACAGTAATAAAAGTGTAGGATCCTTGAGGTTTTACTGTGATTTTACATCACAGTCCATGATGAACACATCGGTCGGTGCAGACTGCAGAGGCACTCTCCACCATGCAATTACTTTACTGGAGTGTATACAAATGTACCTTTACTTTCTACTCTGCTACATCTCAGACAAAAAATACTGTACTTTTACACCGCTAAAATTATTTCACAAGCTCACACGTGAGCTTCTATAGATCAGCTAATTTCTAAATATGTCTATACATTATGAAAACTTGAAATGGGACAGTCCTGGATATTGAGTACTTTTACTTTTGGTACTTGAAGTACATTATTGATGCCAATACCTTTACTCAAGTAATCTTTGAATATCAAAGAGTATTTTTATATTGTAGTATTGATACTTTTACATATAGTGAAAGATGACACTATTTCCATTTGATTGGCCATGATTGAATCCACCCACTGATAATATATTCATGATCCCTCCTGCCTCACCATTGGCTGCAGGTCCTCCACCCTGGATAGCCACAACATTGACATCAAGAACCAATAAAAGAGGAAACTCACTCTCGCTACTCTGAGTGTGACCTATGACCTTTATAAATGTCTGTCACCAGTCGACGCCCAACCCACCATGTTGTTGACTGCTCTCCACACCAGGTCACATGTCTCCCCAACATAGAGTCCTCTGTATCACTGATGAAGATGACTGTCAGCACAACGTTGGATGTAAAACTCATCATTGTGTTGATTCTCCTTCTTACAGATGGAGCGTTGATTAAAGAGAAACACATCCTGCAGTCCAGTTTTGACGTGTTGGAGAACAGACATGACAACCTGACCGACCATTTTGACAAGTTAGAGACCAGACTTAATATGACGACTGACCAGAGAGACCAGTGGAAGACTAGGTTTGACAACATGACTGAACAGAGAGACAAGTTAGAGACCAGACTTGACACCATGACTGAACAGAGAGACCAGTTGCAGACTAGTTTTGATGAGTTACTGACCAGCCATGACAACCCGACTGAACTGAAGAGGATTCTTTGTGGTCAGTGAGACATCACTGTTTTTTATACATTCTTATATCATTATTCTCAAGGTCAAGGTTCAAGGTTAACTTTATTGAAAATGGTTTGCAGCCAGGTAATAGTAAAAAATACATACATCAAACGACATTCAACATACTCAGTAAAAACGACTAAATCCTATAACAGGCACTAGATACAGCAGGGGTGGGCAACTTTGACGATGGAGAGGGCCACTATATTTCCACACTCACTCCCTAGGGCCATATATTATATTGGTCATAGCAAAAATAGCTGATCTATAAGCTCTGCTATTTTTGCTATATTCGAATTGAAATCTTGAATATTTGCTATTTTTGAATTGGAATCCTGAAAATTAACATTTGTATGTAATTTCAAATGCCTTTAATTATACTTGTGTTGAAGCAATGAGCTACTAATTTAGACTGAAGTAATAAAAGTGGGACTAGTTTGCATTTTGTTGAATAGTAACAGCTGAAACCAATATTATATCAGTATTCTGACATTAACCTGAGGGCCACATTAAGTGAAGGTGGGGGCCGCATGTGGCCCTCGGGCCGCCAGTTGCCCACCCCTGAGATACAGAATTCATTACATTCAAAAGTAGCAGCGTCAGCAAAAGTGCATTAGTGGGCAATCTGTGCAAAGAGGCAAGAATAAAGTGCTCTCTGCTGTTCAGCAGCTGAATAGCAGCGGGGACAAAGGATAGTTTGATTTTGAACCACACCCCTCACTCATTGTACTTCAGTAACCAGCTGCTTGTCTGTCAGGGGATTAATTAAATCAAATGAAAGCTGCTGCAGAGCTGTTCAGCACATGTTGAGAGAACCTTGCCACCGGTGTTATCCGGCCCTGGACTTTTTGACTTAGTGTGTCTGAGGTGTTTTTCCACACTTTTACTGTCAATGACTAGGGCTGGAGGGGCTCTATAGTCTCATTCTTTAATTCAGTTATATTATCAGCAAAGTCCTGATTCTCAAATCTTAAATAAAATCACACCCGTGTGAACTGAGTGGTGCAACTCCCCTCCCCCTCTCTCTCGCTCTCTCTCATTAGCAGGCAACAGTGCAGCACTATCTCCCTCTCTCTGTTTCTGGCACAACAGCGCCCCTACTGGTACTCATAGGCACACAGTCACATAGGTGTCACATACATAGGTAGGTAGGTTAACACTAGCCTGGCTAATAGGCCAGACTCAAATCACACTGTCGTGTGGTATTTGAGTCTGGAGATGCTGTGTATGGATCTTGTTTCCTGGGGGGCGGGTTCAAACATTTTCTCTTTGACGCAATTGGTCAGAGCTACTGTCAGTCAAAGGTCTCAAGCATTGAACGTCAATGTACCAAAGCCCGCCCATATTGCATACCGTGTCCCGATTGGCCACACCAGTTCTCTGGTGTAGGAAATGGGCGTACAATTGAGCCTCTCCAGACCGTAATCCGCCGGCAGGCAATTCTTTTTTGCCAACGGCTGATTCGGTCTGGCTTATTAGCCAGGCTAGCACTATCTCCCTCTCTCTGTTTCTGGCACAACAGCGCCCCTACTGGTACTCATAGGCACACAGTCACATAGGTGTCACATACATAGGTACTAGGTAGGTAGGTTAACACGGACATTGCTGTTCCTTGGAGTGGTTGCACCACTCAACAAAAATAATTTAGCTCATTGGCCATCTGTCCATCTGAGCTAAACCCATGGAGATGTGCTTATGGCCTTTATCATTGGACCCAGTCATTGCTTTCATACCGTTCCATGCTTCCCTAAGGTTGTTACTTATATAGTTCATCATTTGTCATTAATCTGATCACATTAAAAACAGTGTCTAACATTATATTTTGTTGTTAGAATCACATGGATTTGCATTTGGTGATGGTGTGTGTTACTACTACTCTACTGTGGGGAAGACCTGGGAGGACAGCAGAGCATTCTGTACAGCCAGACAATCTGACCTGATGACCATAAAGAGCAAAGAAAAGCAGGTGCAGTGCAGTGTGTGTGGTGTGGGTGTGTGTGTGTGTGTGTGTGTGTGTGTGTGTGTATGTGTGTGTGTGTGTGTGTGTGTGTGTGTGTGTGTGTGTGTGTGTGTGTGTGTGTGTGTGTGTGTGTGTGTGTGTGTGTGTGTGTGTGTGTGCGCGTCCATTAGTGCATGCTGTAACCTACTCCAGCTGAGACACATCTAGTATTGTAACCAGCTGATTGTCTGTCCAGGACTTTGTTGACAGACTCGTTGGCAGAAACAAGCTTGTGTGGATTGGATTGACCGACAGAGAGAGAGAAGGAGAGTGGAAGTGGGTGGATGGAACACCACTGACCACACCGTAAGACTTTATCTTCATTATTCTACTGAGGCCGATTCTAAAAACACCTTCTAAATACTGAACTAAGTTTTCTGAGAAACTTAGGTCAGTATTTAGAAGGACATATTTTGTATTTCTTTAATACAGTACATAACCCCAAGGGGGGTTCCTGTCCCAGAAGGGTTAGAACACCAAAATGGGGGGCACGGTGGCACAGTTGGTAGTGCTGTCGCCTCACAGCTAGAAGGTCCTGGGTTCGATTCCCGCTCGGGACGCTGTGGGTGCTGGCGGCGTGGCTCCTCCTCCGCGTCATCAGTGCCCATACCAGAGGCGGGGTTGGCGAAAGGGCCTTTCTGTGTGGAGTTTGCATGTTCTCCCCGTGTCCCCTAGGGTAGGTACCCTCACATGTTGTCCCCTAGGGTAGGTAGGCTACCCTCACATGTTCTCCCCGTGTCCCCTAGGGTAGGTACCCTCACATGTTGTCCCCTAGGGTAGGTAGGCTACCCTCACATGTTCTCCCCGTGTCCCCTAGGGTAGGTAGTGGTACCCTCACAAAAAACATGCAGTAATCCTGGTCTCTAAACTGCCTCCCCCTGGCCAGCTGGGGTGCCTGATGGAGGGGAAAGGAACTGGTTGGAATAACGTGTTCCTTCCACGCGCTACGTCCAACCAGGGAAACTCCCACCCTGTCAGGTGTAAAGGAGCAACTTGGACACTCAGGCATGAAGGAAGCATGAGTTCAAGTCCGTTGCTCTCCCCATGTCCCCCATATATGGGGACTAGGTTGGCGGAGGGTGTGTAGATCCCAGGATCACATTAGATAATTGACACAGGGGTGAAAATGGGTTACAAAATCGTGGGATAAAAATTATAGAAGAAAAAAATGGGTTCCCATCCAGAATGGGTTAAAGTAAACATTTTAACTATATACATTTATTTTCAGCATACATTTCACATCATTTCATCTTCATATTTATTTCTAAATGGTATCAAAGGCTATAATAAAACAGTTACTCTGTATCCGTTGTCTATTTCATTGTCCAGTTAATTTGCACGTAAATATATAATGTAATATAATTTGAGGTCATGATTACAAGAATCACACCCGTGTGAAGTGAGGGGCGCTCTTATCATCTTACAACATCGAGGACAAAACAAACATTAAACTCTGTTTTTAATGTTTGTTTAAGGAAAAACAAACCTTAAACCTGTATATAGGAGGGGTGCCCCTCAAAAACAAAACATTCAGATAAAATCAGTGTTGTGAAGGTATTGTAATGTATTAATGTTTATACTTCTACAGGTACTGGTACCCTCGTCAGCCTGACGGTGGTGCAGAAGACTGTGTTGGGTTTCTTAATGGAGAATGGTTTGACTATCGATGTGGGTCAACACGGTTTTGGCATTTGTGGATTTGTGAAATAGTTTTCTAGAGTTATGCATTAACTAGTAATAGTTATGTGTATCTGCAGCACCTGATTAACCCTTTGTGGTGCATGGAGCTACCACCCGCCTGTGGGGGGGTGAGGTTTTTTTTTTCTGAGTACACCAAATAGGCAATGTGCTGTGAGCTTTTAGATCTGCTATTTTGGGAAATATTGCCCCCATAATAGTCATGCTGGGGTTCATATATTTCCATTATTCAGATAAAGGGGAGACTATGTAATGTAACATGTAATCAATGAATAACAGCCATCTGTTTCATTTTAACACCTCATACAGATAGATCAATAAAGTGTTTGTGATGGAACTGGGTTTGGTCCAAATCAGTTTGTTAAAACAGTGAATGTTATGGATAAAACAGTACATGAACTCGAATTACTGACTGCACTGTAAATTACTGTTACATTTCAACATGTAGAATTGATCACATCAATGTTGTGTTTGTGACACCAGGGAGTTGATATAAACTGCTGTACCTCATATGATAAAGAGTTCACTAGTAACTACTTTAATGTACAGGATGTGCAGTTGAATAATAAACATCCCTGAGTTTGGACTTCTTTAAATGTAGGTCAACAGATAAGGAACAACTTCAGATATTTACATACTAGTCCATATCTAGACAATATCAGTTGCTGTTTAAATATAATTATATGTAAATTACTTCAAATGAGAAGTTCTGAAAAGGCAGCCGTACAGAATTACACAGTGATGACATCACCAGTGGAGGAAGTTACTATATTGTACATAATGTAATGATGGTACAATTTTGGCCTCTAAATGTAAATTGTAAATGTCTAGCATTCAAGTCTTAAAAATATAAATGCTACAAGTCTCCTAGTATTTGTTTACAGGGTGTTTAGGTGAGTTTACCAGGGTTGAATTATAACTCTAAATCAGGGGTGGGCAACTGGCGGCCCGGGGGCCACATGCGGCCCCCACCTTCACTTAATGCGGCCCGCAGGTTAATATCAGAATACTGATATAGTATTGATCTCAGCTGTTACAATTCCAAACCCGCTTTAATTACTTCATGACTAGTATTAAATGACTATAGTACTTAATGACTAGTATTAAAATGTTATTGTCTTTTTGTGTCCATTGTAGTTATGTTAACAGTTCATAAAGTTAACATAACTATAACTAAATGCATTTGAAATTCAATAAAAAAGGTTACTTTTCAGGATTCCAATTCGAAAATAGCAAAAAATTAATCAGGTTTTCAATTCAAATATAGCAAAAATAGCCGATCTACAAGCTCAAAACGCGTCGCAGCGCGACGCGTTTTGAGCTTGTAGATCGGCTATTTTTGCTACGACAGTAACATGCACTGTGGCCCTCTGGAGTGAGTGTGGAAATATATTGGCCCTCTCCATCGTCAACGTTGCCCATCCCTGCTCTAAATATAGAGTGTTGGAGGTGCATGGAGCAGATGTACTGTATAGCTGTCCAGCTGTTTGACACATAACTATTTTAAATGCTATTATAAAATACAAACCTACCAAACTAAGACAATTAATACCGGTTATCAATTACACTATCCAGTTAAGATGGCTCCCCCTAAAAAAATGCCCTGAGTGTTCTACAAATCAAACAGCAGGGGGCCGTTCACACCTAGGAGAGAGCTGTCTCCTCGGTGTGTTTCCTGTGTCTTCTGTGTGTCGCACCCCCCACCCCCCCATGGAACAAGGTTGTCTCGTCAAACCATGTGACTCCCATTGAAAATGAATAAGGGCCTTTTCTCGACCCCACCCTTCTCCCACTGTTTAGATTGTGTTTGAGTTTCCAAGATGGCCGCAGCACCAGGAGGGAGTGGGGTGGTAGGTGAGCGGGCGGGGTCGACATATGCCCTTACACAATATAAACAATAGGCCTATCTCACAGCCCGCTTTCCACGCCCACTTCCGGTAAATAGTGGTGACTTTAACATGGGCATTTACAC
Organism: Electrona antarctica; assembly: GCF_951216825.1. Classification (NCBI taxonomy): domain Eukaryota; kingdom Metazoa; phylum Chordata; class Actinopteri; order Myctophiformes; family Myctophidae; genus Electrona; species Electrona antarctica. The sequence continues at coordinate 5,493,805 of NC_136811.1, forward strand.
GTTTTTTTCTCTGGAGAATCTAAGTACATTTTCTAATGTAAAAATGTGAAGCAAACAAGGTGGTAAATCAGCTCGAACAGAGAGAACAAACCTTATCTTGAGAAAACAAAAGTTGTAGACTTCTTAAATTACCTCTGTTAACATGTAGCGTCTATGGAGTGACGTCACGCTATCACCACTAACCCCGAAAGGGGGCGTATTAAGGGGGGCGGGGAAATTCTGTGAGATAGGCTTATTGTAGAGGGGTGGGGCCGAGAAAGGCCCTTATTGTGAGCCGTGCGACACACAGAAGACACAGGAGACACAGAGGGGACAGAGAGCTGTCTCCTAGGCGCCTGGCAGGGGGGGAGAACACAGCCATGGAGCAGAGCTGCTCTATGAACCCCAGTGACTCCATTTAAAATGAAGCAACATTAAGAAATTTAAGATATGTCACTGAGCATCATGAAGGTACTGAAAGACCCGCCCACCTCAGACATCATCAGCAACATTATGATGTCACTGAGCATCATGAAGGTACTGAAAGACCCGCCCACCTCAGACATCATCAGCAACATTATGATGTCACTGAGCATCATGAAGGTACTGAAAGACCCGCCCACCTCAGACATCATCAGCAACATTATGATGTCACTGAGCATCATGAAGGTACTGAAAGACCCGCCCACCTCAGACATCATCAGCAACATTATGATGTCACTGAGCATCATGAAGGTACTGTCCTTGAGTTAGTGTCCTTGAGCAAGACTCTGAACCCCTAATCGCTCCCGATGTGCAGGTTGTGCATGGTTTCCTCTGCCCATCGGTGTATGAATGGGTGAATCTTGAAAAATCACCCCACATTGTTATGCTCGTCATCTCAGGAGGAAAGCGCCAACAGCAGTCAGGGCAAGATCCGTAAGCTGCACAGCATGAGCTGGACGAGGCAGGGGAGTTGCACCACTCAGTTCACACGGGTGTGATTTTTTACTTGACAAAACAACAATGTTTCACACCTCAATGCAACTACTCGCAGCTCCGTGCACAGTTCTAAAGCCAGTCCACAGTAATAGTTTCTATGTGTGCAGCACCTGATTATCCCTCTGTGGTGCCTGCAGGAGCTACTACACCGCCGGTGTCAGGGTCGGAGTTCACTTCTTTTATTTACACCAAATAGATCTGCTATTTGGGGAAATGTTCCCCCCAGAATAGTCATGCTGGGGTTCAGGAGGATAATTCATATTTCCATTATTAGAGTTATAGTTTTGCACACTCAATTCATAATTAACGTTCCAATTTTGGAGCTCTGGCTCATAGACTAAAAACCAAAAAGAACTGAACCGGTTCCCATTGGGAACCAACCGGTGGAAAAGAACTGAACTGGTTCCCATTGGGAACCAACCGGTGGAAAATAACTGAACCGGTTCCCATTGGGAACCAGCCGGTGGAAAAGGGGCCTCAGTGTCACACACACAGTACACACTCCACACGGCCGGCCCGAGGCAGACTAATTAACTATACGGCCTACAGCTGTGGGTAGATGCACGTGTTTAGGCTTCGTAGTACTGTGGTGTCGGCCGTGTCGCTCAACATGCAGAGAGACAGCGTGCTGCTGACCTCACAATGACCTGGGCTGGCCTGCCTGGGGGGTGGGGGGAAGCAGCCGAGCACAGGGACCACCAGGACATGAGGAGAGGTGCAACATGCTGGCAGGGACCACCAGGACATGAGGAGAGGTGCAACATGCTGGCATACAGGGACCACCAGGACATGAGGAGAGGTGAAACATGCTGCCATACAGGGACCACCAGGACATGAGGAGAGGTGAAACATGCTGCCATACAGGGACCACCAGGACATGAGGAGAGGTGCAACATGCTGCCAGGGACCACCAGGACATGAGGAGAGGTGCAACATGCTGCCATACAGGGACCACCAGGACATGAGGAGAGGTGCAACATGCTGCCATACAGGGACCACCAGGACATGAGGAGAGGTGCAACATGCTGCCAGGGACCACCAGGACATGAGGAGAGGTGCAACATGCTGCCATACAGGGACCACCAGGACATGAGGAGAGGTGCAACATGCTGCCAGGGACCACCAGGACATGAGGAGAGGTGCAACATGCTGCCAGGGACCACCAGGACATGAGGAGAGGTGCAACATGCTGCCATACAGGGACCACCAGGACATGAGGAGAGGTGCAACATGCTGCCATACAGGGACCACCAGGACATGAGGAGAGGTGCAACATGCTGCCAGGGACCACCAGGACATGAGGAGAGGTGCAACATGCTGCCATACAGGGACCACCAGGACATGAGGAGAGGTGCAACATGCTGCCAGGGACCACCAGGACATGAGGGGAGGTGCAACATGCTGCCATACAGGGACCACCAGGACATGAGGAGAGGTGCAACATGCTGCCATACAGGGACCACCAGGACATGAGGAGAGGTGCAACATGCTGCCATACAGGGACCACCAGGACATGAGGAGAGGTGCAACATGCTGCCATACAGGGACCACCAGGACATGAGGAGAGGTGCAACATGCTGCCATACAGGGACCACCAGGACATGAGGAGAGGTGCAACATGCTGCCAGGGACCACCAGGACATGAGGAGAGGTGCAACATGCTGCCAGGGACCACCAGGACATGAGGAGAGGTGCAACATGCTGCCATACAGGGACCACCAGGACATGAGGAGAGGCGCAACATGCTGCCAGGGACCCAGGACATGAGGAGAGGTGCAACATGCTGCCAGGGACCACCAGGACATGAGGAGAGGTGCAACATGCTGCCAGGGACCACCAGGACATGAGGAGAGGTGCAACATGCTGCCAGGGAGGGACCACCAGGACATGAGGAGAGGTGCAACATGCTGCCAGGGACCCAGGACATGAGGAGAGGTGCAACATGCTGCCAGGGACCACCAGGACATGAGGAGAGGTGCAACATGCTGCCAGGGACCACCAGGACATGAGGAGAGGTGCAACATGCTGCCATACAGGGACCACCAGGACATGAGGAGAGGTGCAACATGCTGCCAGGGACCACCAGGACATGAGGAGAGGTGCAACATGCTGCCATACAGGGACCACCAGGACATGAGGAGAGGTGCAACATGCTGCCATACAGGGACCACCAGGACATGAGTAGAGGTGCAACATGCTGCCAGGGAGGGACCACCAGGAAATGAGGAGAGGTGCAACATGCTGCCAGGGACCACCAGGACATGAGGCGAGGTGCAACATGCTGCCAGGGACCACCAGGACATGAGGCGAGGTGCAACATGCTGCCATACAGGGACAACCAGGACATGAGGAGAGGTGCAACATGCTGCCAGGGACCACCAGGACATGAGGAGAGGTGCAACATGCTGCCAGGGAGGGACCACCAGGACATGAGGAGAGGTGCAACATGCTGCCAGGGACCACCAGGACATGAGGAGAGGTGCAACATGCTGCCAGGGACCACCAGGACATGAGGAGAGGTGCAACATGCTGCCAGGGAGGGACCACCAGGACATGAGGAGAGGTGCAACATGCTGCCAGGGACCGCAGGACATGAGGAGAGGTGCAACATGCTGCCATACAGGGACCACCAGGACATGAGGAGAGGTGCAACATGCTACCATACAGGGACCACCAGGACACGAGGAGAGGTGCAACATGCTGCCAGGGACCACCAGGACATGAGGAGAGGTCAACATGCTGCCAGGGACCACCAGGACATGAGGAGAGGTGCAACATGCTGCCAGGGAGGGACCACCAGGACATGAGGAGAGGTGCAACTTCCTGCCAGGGACCCAGGACATGAGGAGAGGTGCAACATGCTGCCAGGGACCACCAGGACATGAGGAGAGGTGCAACATGCTGCCAGGGACCACCAGGACATGAGGAGAGGTGCAACATGCTGCCAGGGACCACCAGGACATGAGGAGAGGTGCAACATGCTGCCAGGGACCACCAGGACATGAGGAGAGGTGCAACATGCTGCCGTACAGGGACCACCAGGACATGAGGAGAGGTGCAACATGCTGCCATACAGGGACCACCAGGACATGAGGAGAGGTGCAACATGCTGCCAGGGACCACCAGGACATGAGGAGAGGTGCAACATGCTGCCATACAGGGACCACCAGGACATGAGGAGAGGTGCAACATGCTGCCAGGGACCACCAGGACATGAGGAGAGGTGCAACATGCTGCCAGGGACCACCAGGACATGAGGAGAGGTGCAACATGCTGCCATACAGCGACCACCAGGACATGAGGAGAGGTGCAACATGCTGCCAGGGAGGGACCACCAGGACATGAGGAGAGGTGCAACATGCTGCCAGGGACCACCAGGACATGAGGAGAGGTGCAACATGCTGACAGGGACCACCAAGACATGAGGAGAGGTGCAACATGCTGCCAGGGAGGGACCACCAGGACATGAGGAGAGGTGCAACATGCTGCCATATACAGGGACCACCAGGGCATGAGGAGAGGTGCAACATGCTGCCAGGGACCACCAGGACATGAGGAGAGGTGCAACATGCTGCCATACAGGGACCACCAGGACATGAGGAGAGGTGCAACATGCAGCCAGGGAGGGACCACCAGGACATGAGGAGAGGTGCAACATGCTGCCAGGGACCACCAGGACATGAGGAGAGGTGCAACATGCTGCCATACAGGGACCACCAGGACATGAGGAGAGGTGCAACATGCAGCCAGGGAGGGACCACCAGGACATGAGGAGAGGTGCAACATGCTGCCAGGGACCACCAGGACATGAGGAGAGGTGCAACATGCTGACAGGGACCACCAGGACATGAGGAGAGGTGCAACATGCTGCCAGGGAGGGACCACCAGGACATGAGGAGAGGTGCAACATGCTGCCATATACAGGGACCACCAGGACATGAGGAGAGGTGCAACATGCTGGCAGGGACCACCAGGACATGAGGCGAGGTGCAACATGCTGCCAGGGACCACCAGGACATGAGGCGAGGTGCAACATGCTGCCATACAGGGACCACCAGGACATGAGGAGAGGTGCAACATGCTGCCAGGGACCACCAGGACATGAGGAGAGGTGCAACATGCTGCCAGGGAGGGACCACCAGGACATGAGGAGAGGTGCAACATGCTGCCATACAGGGACCACCAGGACATGAGGAGAGGTGCAACATGCTACCATACAGGGACCACCAGGACACGAGGAGAGGTGCAACATGCTGCCAGGGACCACCAGGACATGAGGAGAGGTCAACATGCTGCCAGGGACCACCAGGACATGAGGAGAGGTGCAACATGCTGCCAGGGACCACCAGGACATGAGGAGAGGTGCAACATGCTGCCATACAGGGACCACCAGGACATGAGGAGAGGTGCAACATGCTGCCAGGGACCACCAGGACATGAGGAGAGGTGCAACATGCTGCCATACAGGGACCACCAGGACATGAGGAGAGGTGCAACATGCTGCCAGGGACCACCAGGACATGAGGAGAGGTGCAACATGCTGCCAGGGAGGGACCACCAGGACATGAGGAGAGGTGCAACATGCTGCCATACAGCGACCACCAGGACATGAGGAGAGGTGCAACATGCTGCCAGGGAGGGACCACCAGGACATGAGGAGAGGTGCAACATGCTGACAGGGACCACCAGGACATGAGGAGAGGTGCAACATGCTGCCAGGGAGGGACCACCAGGACATGAGGAGAGGTGCAACATGCTGCCATATACAGGGACCACCAGGACATGAGGAGAGGTGCAACATGCTGGCAGGGACCACCAGGACATGAGGCGAGGTGCAACATGCTGCCAGGGACCACCAGGACATGAGGCGAGGTGCAACATGCTGCCATACAGGGACCACCAGGACATGAGGAGAGGTGCAACATGCTGCCAGGGACCACCAGGACATGAGGAGAGGTGCAACATGCTGCCAGGGAGGGACCACCAGGACATGAGGAGAGGTGCAACATGCTGCCAGGGACCACCAGGACATGAGGAGAGGTGCAACATGCTGCCATACAGGGACCACCAGGACATGAGGAGAGGTGCAACATGCTACCATACAGGGACCACCAGGACACGAGGAGAGGTGCAACATGCTGCCAGGGACCACCAGGACATGAGGAGAGGTCAACATGCTGCCAGGGACCACCAGGACATGAGGAGAGGTGCAACATGCTGCCAGGGACCACCAGGACATGAGGAGAGGTGCAACATGCTGCCAGGGAGGGACCACCAGGACATGAGGAGAGGTGCAACATGCTGCCAGGGACCACCAGGACATGAGGAGAGGTGCAACATGCTGCCATACAGGGACCACCAGGACATGAGGAGAGGTGCAACATGCTACCATACAGGGACCACCAGGACACGAGGAGAGGTGCAACATGCTGCCAGGGACCACCAGGACATGAGGAGAGGTCAACATGCTGCCAGGGACCACCAGGACATGAGGAGAGGTGCAACATGCTGCCAGGGACCACCAGGACATGAGGAGAGGTGCAACATGCTGCCATACAGGGACCACCAGGACATAAGGAGAGGTGCAACATGCTGCCAGGGACCACCAGGACATGAGGAGAGGTGCAACATGCTGCCAGGGAGGGACCACCAGGACATGAGGAGAGGTTCAACATGCTGCCAGGGACCACCAGGACATAAGGAGAGGTGCAACATGCTGACAGGGACCACCAGGACATGAGGAGAGGTGCAACATGCTGCCAGGGAGGGACCACCAGGACATGAGGAGAGGTGCAACATGCTGCCATATACAGGGACCACCAGGGCATGAGGAGAGGTGCAACATGCTGCCAGGGACCACCAGGACATGAGGAGAGGTGCAACATGCTGCCATACAGGGACCACCAGGACATGAGGAGAGGTGCAACATGCTGCCATACAGGGACCACCAGGACATGAGGAGAGGTGCAACATGCTGCCAGGGACCACCAGGACATGAGGAGAGGTGCAACATGCTGCCAGGGACCACCAGGACATGAGGAGAGGTGCAACATGCTGCCATACAGGGACCACCAGGACATGAGGAGAGGTGCAACATGCTGCCAGGGAGGGACCACCAGGACATGAGGAGAGGTGCAACATGCTGACAGGGACCACCAGGACATGAGGAGAGGTGCAACATGCTGCCAGGGAGGGACCACCAGGACATGAGGAGAGGTGCAACATGCTGCCATATACAGGGACCACCAGGACATGAGGAGAGGTGCAACATGCTGGCAGGGACCACCAGGACATGAGGCGAGGTGCAACATGCTGCCAGGGACCACCAGGACATGAGGCGAGGTGAAACATGCTGCCAGGGACCACCAGGACATGAGGCGAGGTGCAACATGCTGCCATACAGGGACCACCAGGACATGAGGAGAGGTGCAACATGCTGCCATACAGGGACCACCAGGACATGAGGAGAGGTGCAACATGCTGCCAGGGAGGGACCACCAGGACATGAGGAGAGGTGCAACATGCTGCCAGGGAGGGACCACCAGGACATGAGGAGAGGTGCAACATGCTGCCAGGGACCCAGGACATGAGGAGAGGTGCAACATGCTGCCAGGGAGGGACCACGAGGACATGAGGAGAGGTGCAACATGCTGCCATACAGGGACCACCAGGACATGAGGAGAGGTGCAACATCCTGCCAGGGAGGGACCACCAGGACATGAGGAGAGGTGCGACATGATGCCATACAGGGACCACCAGGACATGAGGAGAGGTGCAACATGCTGCCAGGGACCACCAGGACATGAGGAGAGGTGCAACATGCTGCCAGGGAGGGACCACCAGGACATGAGGAGAGGTGCAACATGCTGCCATACAGGGACCACCAGGACATGAGGAGAGGTGCAACATGCTGCCAGGGACCACCAGGACATGAGGAGAGGTGCAACATGCTGGCAGGGACCACCAGGACATGAGGAGAGGTGCAACATGCTGCCATACAGGGACCACCAGGACATGAGGAGAGGTGCAACATGCTGCCATACAGGGACCACCAGGACATGAGGAGAGGTGCAACATGCTGCCATACAGGGACCACCAGGACATGAGGAGAGGTGCAACATGCTGCCATACAGGGACCACCAGGACATGAGGAGAGGTGCAACATGCTGCCATACAGGGACCACCAGGACATGAGGAGAGGTGCAACATGCTGCCAGGGACCACCAGGACATGAGGAGAGGTGCAACATGCTGCCATACAGGGACCACCAGGACATGAGGAGAGGTGCAACATGCTGCCAGGGACCACCAGGACATGAGGAGAGGTGCAACATGCTGCCATACAGGGACCACCAGGACATGAGGAGAGGTGCAACATGCTGCCATACAGGGACCACCAGGACATGAGGAGAGGTGCAACATGCTGCCAGGGACCACCAGGACATGAGGAGAGGTGCAACATGCTGCCATACAGGGACCACCAGGACATGAGGAGAGGTGCAACATGCTGCCAGGGACCACCAGGACATGAGGAGAGGTGCAACATGCTGCCATACAGGGACCACCAGGACATAAGGAGAGGTGCAACATGCTGCCATACAGGGACCACCAGGACATGAGGAGAGGTGCAACATGCTGCCATACAGGGACCACCAGGACATGAGGAGAGGTGCAACATGCTGCCATACAGGGACCACCAGGACATGAGGAGAGGTGCAACATGCTGCCAGGGACCACCAGGACATGAGGAGAGGTGCAACATGCTGCCATACAGGGACCACCAGGACATGAGGAGAGGTGCAACATGCTGCCATACAGGGACCACCAGGACATGAGGAGACGTGCAACATGCTGCCAGGGACCACCAGGACATGAGGAGAGGTGCAACATGCTGCCATACAGGGACCACCAGGACATGAGGAGAGGTGCAACATGCTGCCATACAGGGACCACCAGGACATGAGGAGAGGTGCAACATGCTGCCATACAGGGACCACCAGGACATGAGGAGAGGTGCAACATGCTGCCATACAGGGACCACCAGGACATGAGGAGAGGTGCAACATGCTGCCAGGGACCACCAGGACATGAGGAGAGGTGCAACATGCTGCCATACAGGGACCACCAGGACATGAGGAGAGGTGCAACATGCTGCCAGGGACCACCAGGACATGAGGAGAGGTGCAACATGCTGGCAGGGACCACCAGGACATGAGGAGAGGTGCAACATGCTGCCATACAGGGACCACCAGGACATGAGGAGAGGTGCAACATGCTGCCAGGGACCACCAGGACATGAGGAGAGGTGCAACATGCTGCCATACAGGGACCACCAGGACATGAGGAGAGGTGCAACATGCTGCCATACAGGGACCACCAGGACATGAGGAGAGGTGCAACATGCTGCCAGGGACCACCAGGACATGAGGAGAGGTGCAACATGCTGCCAGGGACCCAGGACATGAGGAGAGGTGCAACATGCTGCCAGGGACCACCAGGACATGAGGAGAGGTGCAACATGCTGCCAGGGACCACCAGGACATGAGGAGAGGTGCAACATGCTGCCATACAGGGACCACCAGGACATGAGGAGAGGTGCAACATGCTGCCAGGGACCACCAGGACATGAGGAGAGGTGCAACATGCTGCCATACAGGGACCACCAGGACATGAGGAGAGGTGCAACATGCTGCCATACAGGGACCACCAGGACATGAGTAGAGGTGCAACATGCTGCCAGGGAGGGACCACCAGGAAATGAGGAGAGGTGCAACATGCTGCCAGGGAGGGACCACCAGGACATGAGGAGAGGTGCAACATGCTGCCAGGGACCACCAGGACATGAGGCGAGGTGCAACATGCTGCCAGGGACCACCAGGACATGAGGCGAGGTGCAACATGCTGCCATACAGGGACCACCAGGACATGAGGAGAGGTGCAACATGCTGCCAGGGAGGGACCACCAGGACATGAGGAGAGGTGCAACATGCTGCCAGGGACCACCAGGACATGAGGAGAGGTGCAACATGCTGCCAGGGACCACCAGGACATGAGGAGAGGTGCAACATGCTGCCAGGGACCACCAGGACATGAGGAGAGGTGCAACATGCTGCCAGGGAGGGACCACCAGGACATGAGGAGAGGTGCAACATGCTGCCAGGGAGGGACCACCAGGACATGAGGAGAGGTGCAACATGCTGCCAGGGACCACCAGGACATGAGGAGAGGTGCAACATGCTGCCATACAGGGACCACCAGGACATGAGGAGAGGTGCAACATGCTACCATACAGGGACCACCAGGACACGAGGAGAGGTGCAACATGCTGCCAGGGACCACCAGGACATGAGGAGAGGTCAACATGCTGCAAGGGACCACCAGGACATGAGGAGAGGTGCAACATGCTGCCAGGGACCACCAGGACATGAGGAGAGGTGCAACATGCTGCCAGGGACCACCAGAACATGAGGAGAGGTGCAACATGCTGCCAGGGACCACCAGGACATGAGGAGAGGTGCAACATGCTGCCATACAGGGACTACCAGGACATGAGGAGAGGTGCAACATGCTGCCAGGGACCACCAGGACATGAGGAGAGGTGCAACATGCTGCCATACAGGGACCACCAGGACATGAGTAGAGGTGCAACATGCTGCCAGGGAGGGACCACCAGGAAATGAGGAGAGGTGCAACATGCTGCCAGGGAGAGACCACCAGGACATGAGGAGAGGTGCAACATGCTGCCAGGGACCACCAGGACATGAGGCGAGGTGCAACATGCTGCCAGGGACCACCAGGACATGAGGCGAGGTGCAACATGTTGCCATACAGGGACCACCAGGACATGAGGAGAGGTGCAACATGCTGCCAGGGACCACCAGGACATGAGGAGAGGTGCAACATGCTGCCAGGGAGGGACCACCAGGACATGAGGAGAGGTGCAACATGCTGCCAGGGACCACCAGGACATGAGGAGAGGTGCAACATGCTGCCAGGGACCACCAGGACATGAGGAGAGGTGCAACATGCTGCCATACAGGGACCACCAGGACATGAGGAGAGGTGCAACATGCTACCATACAGGGACCACCAGGACACGAGGAGAGGTGCAACATGCTGCCAGGGACCACCAGGACATGAGGAGAGGTCAACATGCTGCCAGGGACCACCAGGACATGAGGAGAGGTGCAACATGCTGCCAGGGAGGGACCACCAGGACATGAGGAGAGGTGCAACATCCTGCCAGGGACCCAGGACATGAGGAGAGGTGCAACATGCTGCCAGGGACCACCAGGACATGAGGAGAGGTGCAACATGCTGCCAGGGACCACCAGGACATGAGGAGAGGTGCAACATGCTGCCAGGGACCACCAGGACATGAGGAGAGTCGCAACATGCTGCCAGGGACCACCAGGACATGAGGAGAGGTGCAACATGCTGCCATACAGGGACCACCAGGACATGAGGAGAGGTGCAACATGCTGCCAGGGACCACCAGGACATGAGGAGAGGTGCAACATGCTGCCATACAGGGACCACCAGGACATGAGTAGAGGTGCAACATGCTGCCAGGGAGGGACCACCAGGAAATGAGGAGAGGTGCAACATGCTGCCAGGGAGAGACCACCAGGACATGAGGAGAGGTGCAACATGCTGCCAGGGACCACCAGGACATGAGGCGAGGTGCAACATGCTGCCAGGGACCACCAGGACATGAGGCGAGGTGCAACATGTTGCCATACAGGGACCACCAGGACATGAGGAGAGGTGCAACATGCTGCCAGGGACCACCAGGACATGAGGAGAGGTGCAACATGCTGCCAGGGACCACCAGGACATGAGGAGAGGTGCAACATGCTGCCAGGGACCACCAGAACATGAGGAGAGGTGCAACATGCTGCCAGGGACCACCAGGACATGAGGAGAGGTGCAACATGCTGCCATACAGGGACTACCAGGACATGAGGAGAGGTGCAACATGCTGCCAGGGACCACCAGGACATGAGGAGAGGTGCAACATGCTGCCATACAGGGACCACCAGGACATGAGTAGAGGTGCAACATGCTGCCAGGGAGGGACCACCAGGAAATGAGGAGAGGTGCAACATGCTGCCAGGGAGAGACCACCAGGACATGAGGAGAGGTGCAACATGCTGCCAGGGACCACCAGGACATGAGGCGAGGTGCAACATGCTGCCAGGGACCACCAGGACATGAGGCGAGGTGCAACATGTTGCCATACAGGGACCACCAGGACATGAGGAGAGGTGCAACATGCTGCCAGGGACCACCAGGACATGAGGAGAGGTGCAACATGCTGCCAGGGAGGGACCACCAGGACATGAGGAGAGGTGCAACATGCTGCCAGGGACCACCAGGACATGAGGAGAGGTGCAACATGCTGCCAGGGACCACCAGGACATGAGGAGAGGTGCAACATGCTGCCATACAGGGACCACCAGGACATGAGGAGAGGTGCAACATGCTACCATACAGGGACCACCAGGACACGAGGAGAGGTGCAACATGCTGCCAGGGACCACCAGGACATGAGGAGAGGTCAACATGCTGCCAGGGACCACCAGGACATGAGGAGAGGTGCAACATGCTGCCAGGGAGGGACCACCAGGACATGAGGAGAGGTGCAACATCCTGCCAGGGACCCAGGACATGAGGAGAGGTGCAACATGCTGCCAGGGACCACCAGGACATGAGGAGAGGTGCAACATGCTGCCAGGGACCACCAGGACATGAGGAGAGGTGCAACATGCTGCCAGGGACCACCAGGACATGAGGAGAGTCGCAACATGCTGCCAGGGACCACCAGGACATGAGGAGAGGTGCAACATGCTGCCATACAGGGACCACCAGGACATGAGGAGAGGTGCAACATGCTGCCAGGGACCACCAGGACATGAGGAGAGGTACAACATGCTGCCAGGGACCACCAGGACATGAGGAGAGGTGCAACATGCTGCCATACAGCGACCACCAGGACATGAGGAGAGGTGCAACATGCTGCCAGGGAGGGACCACCAGGACATGAGGAGAGGTGCAACATGCTGCCAGGGACCACCAGGACATGAGGAGAGGTGCAACATGCTGACAGGGACCACCAGGACATGAGGAGAGGTGCAACATGCTGCCAGGGAGGGACCACCAGGACATGAGGAGAGGTGCAACATGCTGCCATATACAGGGACCACCAGGACATGAGGAGAGGTGCAACATGCTGCCAGGGACCACCAGGACATGAGGAGAGGTGCAACATGCTGCCATACAGGGACCACCAGGACATGAGGAGAGGTGCAACATGCTGCCATACAGGGACCACCAGGACATGAGGAGAGGTGCAACATGCTGCCAGGGACCACCAGGACATGAGGAGAGGTGCAACATGCTGCCAGGGACCACCAGGACATGAGGAGAGGTGCAACATGCTGCCATACAGGGACCACCAGGACATGAGGAGAGGTGCAACATGCTGCCAGGGAAGGACCACCAGGACATGAGGAGAGGTGCAACATGCTGCCAGGGACCACCAGGACATGAGGAGAGGTGCAACATGCTGACAGGGACAACCAGGACATGAGGAGAGGTGCAACATGCTGCCAGGGAGGGACCACCAGGACATGAGGATAGGTGCAACATGCTGCCATATACAGGGACCACCAGGACATGAGGAGAGGTGCAACATGCTGCCAGGGACCACCAGGACATGAGGAGAGGTGCAACATGCTGTCATACAGGGACCACCAGGACATGAGGAGAGGTGCAACATGCTGCCAGGGACCACCAGGACATGAGGAGAGGTGCAACATGCTGGCAGGGACCACCAGGACATGAGGCGAGGTGAAACATGCTGCCAGGGACCACCAGGACATGAGGCGAGGTGCAACATGCTGCCATACAGGGACCACCAGGACATGAGGAGAGGTGCAACATGCTGCCAGGGAGGGACCACCAGGACATGAGGAGAGGTGCAACATGCTGCCAGGGAGGGACCACCAGGAAATGAGGAGAGGTGCAACATGCTGCCAGGGAGAGACCACCAGGACATGAGGAGAGGTGCAACATGCTGCCAGGGACCACCAGGACATGAGGCGAGGTGCAACATGCTGCCAGGGACCACCAGGACATGAGGCGAGGTGCAACATGTTGCCATACAGGGACCACCAGGACATGAGGAGAGGTGCAACATGCTGCCAGGGACCACCAGGACATGAGGAGAGGTGCAACATGCTGCCAGGGAGGGACCACCAGGACATGAGGAGAGGTGCAACATGCTGCCAGGGACCACCAGGACATGAGGAGAGGTGCAACATGCTGCCAGGGACCACCAGGACATGAGGAGAGGTGCAACATGCTGCCATACAGGGACCACCAGGACATGAGGAGAGGTGCAACATGCTACCATACAGGGACCACCAGGACACGAGGAGAGGTGCAACATGCTGCCAGGGACCACCAGGACATGAGGAGAGGTCAACATGCTGCCAGGGACCACCAGGACATGAGGAGAGGTGCAACATGCTGCCAGGGAGGGACCACCAGGACATGAGGAGAGGTGCAACATCCTGCCAGGGACCCAGGACATGAGGAGAGGTGCAACATGCTGCCAGGGACCACCAGGACATGAGGAGAGGTGCAACATGCTGCCAGGGACAACCAGGACATGAGGAGAGGTGCAACATGCTGCCAGGGACCACCAGGACATGAGGAGAGTCGCAACATGCTGCCAGGGACCACCAGGACATGAGGAGAGGTGCAACATGCTGCCATACAGGGACCACCAGGACATGAGGAGAGGTGCAACATGCTGCCAGGGACCACCAGGACATGAGGAGAGGTGCAACATGCTGCCAGGGACCACCAGGACATGAGGAGAGGTGCAACATGCTGCCATACAGCGACCACCAGGACATGAGGAGAGGTGCAACATGCTGCCAGGGAGGGACCACCAGGACATGAGGAGAGGTGCAACATGCTGCCAGGGACCACCAGGACATGAGGAGAGGTGCAACATGCTGACAGGGACCACCAGGACATGAGGAGAGGTGCAACATGCTGCCAGGGAGGGACCACCAGGACATGAGGAGAGGTGCAACATGCTGCCATATACAGGGACCACCAGGACATGAGGAGAGGTGCAACATGCTGCCAGGGACCACCAGGACATGAGGAGAGGTGCAACATGCTGCCATACAGGGACCACCAGGACATGAGGAGAGGTGCAACATGCTGCCATACAGGGACCACCAGGACATGAGGAGAGGTGCAACATGCTGCCAGGGACCACCAGGACATGAGGAGAGGTGCAACATGCTGCCAGGGACCACCAGGACATGAGGAGAGGTGCAACATGCTGCCATACAGGGACCACCAGGACATGAGGAGAGGTGCAACATGCTGCCAGGGAAGGACCACCAGGACATGAGGAGAGGTGCAACATGCTGCCAGGGACCACCAGGACATGAGGAGAGGTGCAACATGCTGCCAGGGAGGGACCACCAGGACATGAGGAGAGGTGCAACATGCTGCCATATACAGGGACCACCAGGACATGAGGAGAGGTGCAACATGCTGCCAGGGACCACCAGGACATGAGGAGAGGTGCAACATGCTGTCATACAGGGACCACCAGGACATGAGGAGAGGTGCAACATGCTGCCAGGGACCACCAGGACATGAGGAGAGGTGCAACATGCTGGCAGGGACCACCAGGACATGAGGCGAGGTGAAACATGCTGCCAGGGACCACCAGGACATGAGGCGAGGTGCAACATGCTGCCATACAGGGACCACCAGGACATGAGGAGAGGTGCAACATGCTGCCAGGGAGGGACCACCAGGACATGAGGAGAGGTGCAACATGCTGCCAGGGAGGGACCACCAGGACATGAGGAGAGGTGCAACATGCTGCCAGGGACCCAGGACATGAGGAGAGGTGCAACATGCTGCCAGGGAGGGACCACGAGGACATGAGGAGAGGTGCAACATGCTGCCATACAGGGACCACCAGGACATGAGGAGAGGTGCAACATCCTGCCAGGGAGGGACCACCAGGACATGAGGAGAGGTGCGACATGATGCCATACAGGGACCACCAGGACATGAGGAGAGGTGCAACATGCTGCCAGGGACCACCAGGACATGAGGAGAGGTGCAACATGCTGCCAGGGAGGGACCACCAGGACATGAGGAGAGGTGCAACATGCTGCCAGGGACCCAGTACATGAGGAAAGGTGCAACATGCTGCCAGGGACCACCAGGACATGAGGAGAGGTGCAACATGCTGCCATACAGGGACCACCAGGACATGAGGAGAGGTGCAACATGCTGCCATACAGGGACCACCAGGACATGAGGAGAGGTGCAACATGCTGCCAGGGACCACCAGGACATGAGGAGAGGTGCAACATGCTGCCAGGGACCACCAGGACATGAGGAGAGGTGCAACATGCTGCCAGGGACCACCAGGACATGAGGAGAGGTGCAACATGCTGCCAGGGACCCAGGACATGAGGAGAGGTGCAACATGCTGCCAGGGAGGGACCACCAGGACATGAGGAGAGGTGCAACATGCTTCCAGGGACCACCAGGACATGAGGAGAGGTGCAACATGCTGCCATACAGGGACCACCAGGACATGAGGAGAGGTGCAACATGCTGCCATACAGGGACCACCAGGACATGAGGAGAGGTGCAACATGCTGCCAGGGACCACCAGGACATGAGGAGAGGTGCGACATGCTGCCATACAGGGACCACCAGGACATGAGGAGAGGTGCAACATGCTGCCAGGGACCACCAGGACATGAGGAGAGGTGCAACATGCTGCCAGGGACCACCAGAACATGAGGAGAGGTGCAACATGCTGCCAGGGAGGGACCACCAGGACATGAGGAGAGGTGCAACATGCTGCCAGGGACCCAGGACATGAGGAAAGGTGCAACATGCTGCCAGGGACCACCAGGACATGAGGAGAGGTGCAACATGCTGCCAGGGAGGGACCACCAGGACATGAGGAGAGGTGCAACATGCTTCCAGGGACCACCAGGACATGAGGAGAGGTGCAACATGCTGCCATACAGGGACCACCACGACATGAGGAGAGGTGCAACATGCTGCCATACAGGGACCACCAGGACATGAGGAGAGGTGCAACATGCTGCCAGGGACCACCAGGACATGAGGAGAGGTGCAACATTCTGCCATACAGGGACCACCAGGACATGAGGAGAGGTGCAACATGCTTCCATGGACCACCAGGACATGAGGAGAGGTGCAACATGCTGCCAGGGACCACCAGGACATGAGGAGAGGTGCAACATGCTGCCAGGGACCACCAGGACATGAGGAGAGGTGCAACATGCTGCCAGGGAGGGACCACCAGGACATGAGGAGAGGTGCAACATGCTGCCAGGGAGGGACCACCAGGACATGAGGAGAGGTGCAACATGCTGCCAAACAGGGACCACCAGGACATGAGGAGAGGTGCAACATGCTGCCAGGGAGGGACCACCAGGACATGAGGAGAGGTGCAACATGCTGCCAGGGACCACCAGGACATGAGGAGAGGTGCAACATGCTGCCAGGGAGGGACCACCAGGACATGAGGAGAGGTGCAACCTGCTGCCAGGGAGGGACCACCAGGACATGAGGAGAGGTGCAACATGCTGCCAGGGAGGGACCACCAGGACATGAGGAGAGGTGCAACATGCTGCCAGGGAGGGACCACCAGGACATGAGGAGAGGTGCAACATGCTGCCAGGGAGGGACCACCAGGACATGAGGAGAGGTGCAACATGCTGCCAGGGACCACCAGGACATGAGGAGAGGTGCAACATGCTGCCAGGGACCACCAGGACATGAGGGGAGGTGCAACTAGGGGTGGATCCCGAACCTCGGGACCAAGCATGTACCGAACCGAACGTGCTTGGGTACCGGGTACCCATTACAATAATTCAATGTCGGTTCTCTCTATCAGTTCCCACAGACATGCTGTCACGCGCTATTTATTTATTTTCTCCCCTTTTAATAGTCTTTCACAACGCGCAGGGAACAGAGCTGATCTACAAGCCTACACCGCGTTGCATCAGTGACGCATTGTGTAATTCCCCACCATCATTGTATTGTGGTTCCTCTGACATTTGGTTTGGTTTACACCGGTTAAGGTTGGCTGCTCAAATGGGAAGTTTGCTGGATTGAATTACTTTCCTCTTTTGTGACTTTAAGTCTAACAACAAGTTTCAGAACAGATCAGTTTGACAATGAACTACAATGACTGAGGACGTGTATGTCAACACCGGGCCAGATCTGACCAAGAAGGTCAGATACGGCCGAGGAGAGATGGAGATGCAGGAGAGAGGAGAGAGAGAAGAGGCGATAGGCGACATCTATATGATTCCAGACGACCAAGACCCCATCTATGTGACTCCAGTCGACCAAGACCCCATCTATGAGATTCCAGACAACCTTGATCCTGGTACACAGAACAACACAGCACAAGAGCAGCTTGGAGGTAACATTATAACTAATACTGTATACAAAAGGTTAACTAATATATGTATGGATGTTAGTAAGGACAGTGTAGTGGTGTCTGGAGAAGAGGGTGAACTCTACTACTAAAACACTTCAAGGTGTCATGTCATGCTTAAAAATAATAAAATAATAATCATCATCAGAAACAATGGCCCTCAATGATCAACACGGTGCGTGCCAAAATATGCGTGCATGGCGGAATTACCGTGCAATTTTCGGCATTTATCATTTCCGCATGACCTTGAACGTGCGCCAGGACAAAAATCACGTCAGGTCGGGAGCTGTCGTAGGCTTTGACCTCACCTGTTTTTTTCTGTCGTAGAAAAGCAGAGCATTGTTTGACCAGCTGAGAGGCTGTCACAGGCATCTAAACATATGTATTCACTCCTAAAATGTTAATATAAAACTGTATATGTATGTATATGGGCTACATGTAAAAAAATTAATTAAAAAAGTAAAGGAATACATCAATGATGTGTCTTTGTGTCATATGAAATTGGTAGGAGATTTCCAACTTTACAAGCAATTAAAATTGTGCAATTAAAAACAATATAACATGTTTACAATGTTAAAAGTTTATGCTTACTCAAACAGTGCTTTACTGGCCTTGTTAAACATAGCCTATATGCGAGCACATATGTGCGACTTGTGAGATGATTCGGGAGCACAGCGTGACATCAGATGCCTATAATCCCTGTGATATTAACATGTTTATTTAGGCATGAATGGACTGAACACCTTTATTTCCAAGTCACAATGACAAGCATAGGCCTATAGCTTGCCTATTTGCAATTGTAGGCTATAGGCGTAAGGGGCTTAATCATTCACCCATTTAAATAAGTTCTTGACAGTCATTCTTCAGATAAAAAGGCAGATCTGGTTATCTGGTGGGTCAGAAAGGCTGAGCACTTAATTATGCGAGATCCTTTTCGGGAGTCGGGAGGACGGGACCACAGCGGGCGTCGCCAGCACATACCAGCTCACATCCATATGTTTATGATTCATTCATCAATCACTCCATGAATGTTGATTATGACTGCCTTGACATGCTATATCTCTCATGCAGGCATCACTCACCCACAGCACTTTTCACAGCAGTGCGCACGTGCATTGCGCACAAATGGGTAAAGGCCTAGCCTACAAACGTATTCCATTCATGGCGATGCAACTGTGATGTGTCTTGTCATGTAGCCTTGAGGTGCGTGCGTGCGTGCGTGCGTGCGTGCGTGCGTGCGTGCGCGGACATGACAGCAAGGCAAGCGAGGCGAGAGGGAAACAGACAGGGTAGGCCTAAAGCTTTATTTAATTCATGCAGGTGTTTGTTCAAATACCGGTATATATTTATTTATTTAAGATACAACACACTGCATTGAGTTGGGCTTGCAGTTGCAAATTGCGTGTACATGCGTGCATCTGTGTGTGTGTGTGGGGAAGGGGGGGGGGGGGGGGGCAGGGGTCAGGCAGGCAGCAAGGCAAGCAGGGAAACTTTTTTTATTGGCTTTTTCCATCATGTAACGGTTTCCATATACGTTGTTTGGTCGTATTGCAGTTATTCATGTCACAAACACGAGGGCGAGGCTTGATTTCATAGGGCGTGCCAGATTGATTTCAGCCATCACATTTATCAACTAAGGAACGAAATTAAGGAAGGATCAGCTGTTTGGGATCACTTCATAAATGTCATGCCGACGTGAGTGTACTCCAAAACCGGCGCTCGAATTTGAGGCAGATTTTACACTCGATTGATAAATGAGGGCCATTGACCCTGAATGCTACTCTATTTCAGCTCAGTCAATTAAGAACATACATTACTTACAGTATGCCATCACAACTTGTAAAAAGAAAAAGTGTCACTTATTTTAAATGTCTTATTTTGGGACTATACTGGTTTAAACCTACAGTGAGTGTGACGATGGTGTCGTATGTTTTTCAGGCTCTGAAGACTCAAAGCTGAATCTCTACTTCGCTGCTGCGGTGTGTGTGGGGCTGCTGTGTGTTCTCCTATTGGCTGGCATCATTGTCGTGGTGGTACTCTGTGAGTAGCATTCTATCTTTACTGTTGATGGATGTTGATGGAAACACTTTGGGCTCTATTGTGAGGAAGGTGGGTTGGCGCGAGGCATGCAGTGGACGGGGAACTTTAAAATGTCTGTAGGTGAAGTGTCTTGTTTTTCCATGTCTATACACAGGGGTTGACACTAAGGTCTCAGAGGCACTTGCCCGTCGGGCAAGTACAGGTCATGTTCTACTTGCCCTCAGGTCATGGCCACTTGCCCCCCAAAAATATCGCAGAAATTGAATTACCGTTCATTATTTTCAAGTCATCATGTAAATCAGGGCTCAAAATTTACTTTTTACTTGGTAGCACTGGTGCTACCAGTTTAAAAATGTAGGGGCACCTTCCATTTTTTTAAATGAATAAAAACAGCACTATAACATGAAAGTAGCCTTACAAATGCATGGTAGGGAAACTTGTCATGGCAAGGACCCTGTAAAATAGCTCGAACCAGCTGGTTATTTAATTAGGACCCGCTACAGTGGTGTTCGATACGAACTTAACCGGGATGTAGAAACCTCTACTTCAATGCTCTACGAGTTGCTTAGCCATTAGCCAGTTATTCTGTATCATCTAGAAGACTCGTGCCAAAGGTAATAAAAGTTATCCAAGGTATATGGGTTGTAAGGCCAGACACCTTGGCTAGCATGCGTTGACATGTTGGAGATACCGCGTGCGTGGTTTGGTATCTGAGGTTTAGAAGCCATGGGAGCTGCCTTTTATGCTGTGCAAGTCTAGTGTCACGATGATGTCACCACTGTGTTTCCACATTAATCTGATGTCAGCGCTGGATATCGCCGTTGTCTCCATATATGGGGCTATAGGTTATCCCCATATATGGATCTCTAAGTGAAAGCCTTCGCAACAGACCCCAACATTTACAACATAACCCTAACCCTAACCCACACACACTTGTAAAATCAATGTCAATGTAACTCTGAGAGTCCATTTGGTTCCATTTGTCTTCCATTCTGTTACAGACCCTTATAAAGGTCCACCTGGTTCCTATATCTATAATTTAGCTGGAGAGGCTGGAACTCCACGCACGCACGCACGCACGCACGCACGCACGCACGCACGCACGCACGCACGCACGCACGCACGCACGCACACATGCAAGCACACACACACACACACACACATATAAAAGTAATAAAAGTGTAGGATCCTTGAGGTTTTACTGTGATTTTACATCACAGTCCATGATGAACACATCGGTCGGTGCAGACTGCAGAGGCACTCTCCACCATGCAATTACTTTACTGGAGTGTATACAAATGTACCTTTACTTTCTACTCTGCTACATCTCAGACAAAAAATACTGTACTTTTACACCGCTAAAATTATTTCACAAGCTCACACGTGAGCTTCTATAGATCAGCTATTTTCTAAATATGTCTATACATTATGAAAACTTGAAATGGGACAGTCCTGGATATTGAGTACTTTTACTTTTGGTACTTGAAGTACATTATTGATGCCAATACCTTTACTCAAGTAATCTTTGAATATCAAAGAGTATTTTTATATTGTAGTATTGATACTTTTACATATAGTGAAAGATGACACTATTTCCATTTGATTGGCCATGATTGAATCCACCCACTGATAATATATTCATGATCCCTCCTGCCTCACCATTGGCTGCAGGTCCTCCACCCTGGATAGCCACAACATTGACATCAAGAACCAATAAAAGAGGAAACTCACTCTCGCTACTCTGAGTGTGACCTATGACCTTTATAAATGTCTGTCACCAGTCGACGCCCAACCCACCATGTTGTTGACTGCTCTCCACACCAGGTCACATGTCTCCCCAACATAGAGTCCTCTGTATCACTGATGAAGATGACTGTCAGCACAACGTTGGATGTAAAACTCATCATTGTGTTGATTCTCCTTCTTACAGATGGAGCGTTGATTAAAGAGAAACACATCCTGCAGTCCAGTTTTGGCGTGTTGGAGAACAGACATGACAACCTGACCGACCATTTTGACAAGTTAGAGACCAGACTTAACAACATGACTGACCAGAGAGACCAGTTGCAGACTAGTTTTGATGAGTTACTGACCAGACATGACAACCTGACTGAACTGAAGAGGATTCTTTGTGGTCAGTGAGACATCACTGTTTTTTTATACATTCTTATATCATTATTCTCAAGGTCAAGGTTCAAGGTTAACTTTATTGGAATTGGTTTGCAGCCAGGTAATAGTAAAAATACATACATCAAACGACATTCAACATACTCAGTAAAAACGACTAAATCCTAAAACAGGCACTAGATACAGCAGGGGTGGGCAACTTTGACGATGGAGAGGGCCACTATATTTCCACACTCACTCCCTAGGGCCATATATTATATTGGTCATAGCAAAAATAGCTGATCTATAAGCTCTGCTATTTTTGCTATATTCGAATTGAAATCTTGAATATTTGCTATTTTTGAATTGGAATCCTGAAAATTAACATTTGTATGTAATTTCAAATGCCTTTAATTATACTTGTGTTGAAGCAATGAGCTACTAATTTAGACTGAAGTAATAAAAGTGGGACTAGTTTGCATTTTGTTGAATAGTAACAGCTGAAACCAATATTATATCAGTATTCTGACATTAACCTGAGGGCCACATTAAGTGAAGGTGGGGGCCGCATGTGGCCCCCGGGCCGCCAGTTGCCCACCCCTGAGATACAGAATTCATTACATTCAAAAGTAGCAGCGTCAGCAAAAGTGCATTAGTGGGCAATCTGTGCAAAGAGGCAAGAATAAAGTGCTCTCTGCTGTTCAGCAGCTGAATAGCAGCGGGGACAAAGGATAGTTTGATTTTGAACCACACCCCTCACTCATTGTACTTCAGTAACCAGCTGCTTGTCTGTCAGGGGATTAATTAAATCAAATGAAAGCTGCTGCAGAGCTGTTCAGCACATGTTGAGAGAACCTTGCCACCGGTGTTATCCGGCCCTGGACTTTTTGACTTAGTGTGTCTGAGGTGTTTTTCCACACTTTTACTGTCAATGACTAGGGCTGGAGGGGCTCTATAGTCTCATTCTTTAATTCAGTTATATTATCAGCAAAGTCCTGATCCTCAAATCTTAAATAAAATCACACGCGTGTGAACTGAGTGGTGCAACTCCCCTCCCCCTCTCTCTCCCTCTCTCTCATTAGCAGGCAACAGTGCAGCACTATCTCCCTCTCTCTGTTTCTGGCACAACAGCGCCCCTACTGGTACTCATAGGCACACAGTCACATATGTGTCACATACATAGGTAGGTAGGTTAACACTAGCCTGGCTAATAGGCCAGACTCAAATCACACTGTCGTGTGGTATTTGAGTCTGGAGATGCTGTGTATGGATCTTGTTTCCTGGGGGGCGGGTTCAAACATTTTCTCTTTGACGCAATTGGTCAGAGCTACTGTCAGTCAAAGGTCTCAAGCATTGAACGTCAATGTACCAAAGCCCGCCCATATTGCATACCGTGTCCCGATTGGCCACACCAGTTCTCTGGTGTAGGAAATGGGCGTACAATTGAGCCTCTCCAGACCGTAATCCGCCGGCAGGCAATTCTTTTTTGCCAACGGCTGATTCGGTCTGGCTTATTAGCCAGGCTAGCACTATCTCCCTCTCTCTGTTTCTGGCACAACAGCGCCCCTACTGGTACTCATAGGCACACAGTCACATAGGTGTCACATACATAGGTAGGTAGGTTAACACGGACATTGCTGTTCCTTGGAGTGGTTGCACCACTCAACAAAAATAATTTAGCTCATTGGCCATCTGTCCATCTGAGCTAAACCCATGGAGATGTGCTTATGGCCTTTATCATTGGACCCAGTCATTGATTTCATACCGTTCCATGCTTCCCTAAGGTTGTTACTTATATAGTTCATCATTTGTCATTAATCTGATCACATTAAAAACAGTGTCTAACATTATATTTTGTTGTTAGAATCACATGGATTTGCATTTGGTGATGGTGTGTGTTACTACTACTCTACTGAGGAGAAGACCTGGGAGGACAGCAGAGCATTCTGTACAGCCAGACAATCTGACCTGATGACCATAAAGAGCAGAGAGAAGCAGGTGCAGTGCAGTGTGTGTGGTGTGGGTGTGTGTGTGTGTGTGTGTGTGTGTGTGTGTGTGTGTGTGTGTGTGTGTGTGTGTGTGTGTGTGTGTGTGTGTGTGTGTGTGTGTCACACACACACACAGTGTGTGTGTGTGTGTGTGTGTGTGTGTGTGTGTGTGTGTGTGTGTGTGTGTGTGTGTGTGTGTGCGTCCATTAGTGCATGCTGTAACCTACTCCAGCTGAGACACATCTAGTATTGTAACCAGCTGCTTGTCTGTCCAGGACTTTGTTGACGGACTTGTTCGCGGAGGCAGGGGTGTGTGGCTTGGATTGACCGACAGAGAGACAGATGGAGAGTGGAAGTGGGTGGATGGAATACCACTGACCACACCAACGTAAGACTTTACCTTCATTATTCTACTGAGGCCGATTCTAAAAACACCTTCTAAATACTGACCTAAGTTTTCTGAGAAATTTAGGTCAGTATTTAGAAGGACATATTTGTATTTATTTATTTAATACTGTACATAACCCCAAGAGGGGTTCCCGTCCCAGAAGGGTTAGAACACCAAAAGGGGGGGCACGGTGGCACAGTTGGTAGTGCTGTCGCCTCACAGCTAGAAGGTCCTGGGTTCGATTCCCGCTCGGGACGCTGTGGGTGCTGGCGCCGTGTTTCAAGATTCTTTGCCATGTCAACAGAGTTGATTGGAATTTGTTTCAGTGACATTCATTGCAGTAACAGGGGATAGAGACAACAATTAGAACTACACAGCTGCAGCCATATTTCGGCGCTGCACTTAGCTTCCTTGCATCAGAAAAAAAGTAGAAAAAGAAGGATTTCCTCCTCCGCGTCATCAGTGCCCATACCCGAGGCGGGGTTGGCGAAAGGGCCTTTCTGTGTGGAGTTTGCATGTTCTCCCCGTGTCCCCTAGGGTAGGTACCCTCACAAAAAACATGCAGTAATCCTGGTATCTAAATTGCCTCCCCCTGGCCAGCCGGGGTGCCTGATGGAGGGGAAAGGAACTGGTTGGAATAACGTGTTCCTTCCACGCGCTACGTCCAACCATGGAAACTCCCCCCTGTCAGGTGTAAAGGAGCAACTTGGACACTCAGGCATGAAGGAAGCATGAGTTCAAGTCCGTTGCTCTCCCCATGTCCCCCATATATGGGGACTAGGTTGGCGGAGGGTGTGTAGAGCCCAGGATCACATTAGATAATTGACACAGGGGTGAAAATGGGTTACAAAATCGTGGGATAAAAATTATAGAAGAAAAAAAGGGGTTCCCATCCAGAATGGGTTAAAGTAAACATTTTAACTATAAACATTTATTTTCAGCAAACTACATTTCACATCATTTCATCTTCATATTTATTTCTAAATGGTATCAAAGGCTATAATAAAACAGTTACTCTGTATCCGTTGTCTATTTCATTGTCCAGTTAATTTGCACGTAAATATATAATGTAATATAATTTGAGGTCATGATTAAAAAAATCACACCCGTGTGAAGTGAGGGGCGCTCTTATCAACTTACAACATCGAGGACAAAACAAACATTAAACTCTGTTTTTAATGTTTGTTTAAGGAAAAACAAACCTTAAACCTGTATATAGGAGGGGTGCCCCTCAAAAACAAAACATTCAGATAAAATCAGTGTTGTGAAGGTATTGTAATGTATTAATGTTTATACTTCTACAGGTACTGGAGGCATGGTCAGCCTAATGGTGGTGCAGAAGACTGTGTTGTGTTTTGTTATGGAGAATGGAATGACTATCGATGTGGGTACCAATGGTATTGGATTTGTGAAATAGTTTTCTAGAGTTATGCATTAACTAGTAATAGTTATGTGTATCTGCAGCACCTGATTAACCCTTTGTGGTGCCTGGAGCTACCACCCGCCTGTGGGGGGGTGAGGGGTGTGTGTGTGTGTGTGTGTGTGGGGGGGGGGGGGGGTTCTTTTTTCTGAGTACACCAAATAGACAATGAGCTTGTAGACCTGCTATTTTGGGAAATATTCCCCCCATAATAGTCATGCTGGGGTTCAAGAGGATAATTCATATTTCCATTATTCAGATAAAGGGGAGACTATGTAATGTAACATGTAATCAATGAATAACAGCCATCTGTTTTATTTTAACACCTCATACAGATAGACCAATAAAGTGTTTGTGATGGAACTGGGTTTGGTCCAAATCAGTTTGTTAAAACAGTGAATGTTATGGATAAAACAGTACATGAACTCTAATTACTGACTGCACTGTAAATTACTGTTACATTTCAACATGTAGAATTGATCACATCAATGTTGTGTTTGTGACACCAGGGAGTTGATATAAACTGCTGTACCTCATATGATAAAGAGTTCACTAGTAACTACTTTAATGTACAGGATGTGCAGTTGAATAATAAACATCCCTGAGTTTGGACTTCTTTAAATGTAGGTCAACAGATAAGGAACAACTTCAGATATTTACATACTAGTCCATATCTAGACAATATCAGTTGCTGTTTAAATATAATTATATGTAAATTACTTCAAATGAGAAGTTCTGAAAAGGCAGCCGTACAGAATTACACAGTGATGACATCACCAGTGGAGGAAGTTACTATATTGTACATAATGGAATGATGGTACAATTTTGGCCTCTAAATGTAAATTGTAAATGTCTAGCATTCAAGTCTTAAAAATATAAATGCTACAAGTCTCCTAGTATTTGTTTACAGGGTGTTTAGGTGAGTTTACCAGGGTTGAATTATAACTCTAAATATAGAGTGTTGGAGGTGCATGGGGCAGATGTACATGTAGCTGTCCAGCTGTTTGACACATAACTATTTTAAATGCTATTATAAAATACAAACACTAAAAACTAAGACAATTAATACCTGTTATCAATTACACTATCCAGTTAAGATGGCTCCCCCTAAAAAAATGCCCTGAGTGTTCTACAAATCAAACAGCAGGGGGCAGGGCCGGATTAACACCTCTGAGGGCCCCTGGGCACTGAAGCTCGAAGGGCCCCCCTTCACGTGCGCGCAACATTTTTGCTGTTTTGGGGCAGTTTTATGCCGTTATATTGGCCTATTTCCGGTCGCCTACCCCCCCCCCCCCTCCCCCAGAGTGACAGCCAATCTAGCGCATTGTTGCTGCTTTACACACAATTGCACTTTTCAGCTGCCCTTCTCACCAACAATAAAACACCATTTATTTAATTCGGATTAGCAGGGAAATTTTCTGTGCAGCTAAAAATAAATAAATATATATATATTTTTTTGAGGGGCCCCCTGGTGCCCAAGGGCCCCTGGGCACGTGCCCAAAGTGCCCATATGGTAGATCCGGCCCTGGCAGGGGGCCGTTCACACCTAGGAGAGAGCTGTCTCCTCGGTGTGTCTCCTGTGTCTTCTGTGTGTCGCACCCCCCACCCCCCCATGGAACAAGGTTGTCTCGTCAAACCATGTGACTCCCATTGAAAATGAATAAGGGCCTTTCTCGAGCCCACCCTTCTCCCACTGTTTAGATTGTGTTTTAGTTTCCAAGATGGCCGCAGCACCAGGAATATAAACAATAGGCCTATCTCACAGCCCGCTTTCCACACCCACTTCCGGTAAATAGTGGTGACTTTAACATGGGCATTTACACGTTTTTTTCTCTGGAGAATCTAAGTACATTTTCTAATGTAAAAATGTGACAGACCAATATTATTATGAAGCAAACAAGGTGGTAAATCAGCTCGAACAGATAGAACAAACCTTACCTTGAGAAAACAAAAGTTGTAGACTTCTTAAATTACCTCTGTTAACATGTAGCGTCTATGGAGTGACGTCACACTATCACCACTAACCCCAAAAGGGGGCGTATTAAGGGGGGCGGGGAAATTCTGTGAGATAGGCTTATTGTAGAGGGGTGGGGCCGAGAAAGGCCCTTATTGTGAGCCGTGCGACACACAGAAGACACAGGAGACACAGAGGGGACAGAGAGCTGTCTCCTAGGCGCCTGGCAGGGGGGCAGAACACAGCCATGGAGCAGAGCTGCTCTATGAACCCCAGTGACTCCATTTAAAATGAAGCAACATTAAGATATGTCACTGAGCATCATGAAGGTACTGAAAGACCCGCCCACCTCAGACATCATCAGCAACATTATGATGTCACTGAGCATCATGAAGGTACTGAAAGACCCGCCCACCTCAGACATCATCAGCAACATTATGATGTCACTGAGCATCATGAAGGTACTGAAAGACCCGCCCACCACAGACATCAGCAGCATTATGAAAATCAAACAGTTTTTTTCCCCCCCAGTTAGGCTTCGTACACACCTGTCGGACACATTGATCTGTCCGACCGACCACTGATTACATTTTTATGATTTGATGCCTCCATGTCCCACAATGCTTTGCGGGATTTGGGCGGTGCAACGATACACGGAAATAGATGCACATATGTTCAGTGTAGTTTTCTTGACTGCAGCTAGCGGTAGGTTGTCGAGGCAGTAGAAGGTTCAAGGACCAAGGACCAAATATTTGCATTTTGATTTTGGTCTGTTTGGTGTTCGCACTGGACTTTGTAAAGCGTACCAAATATGTAAACAAAAAACACATGTTAAGCGAACCAAATAGTGAAAAAAAGAAAAGAGCTCATTTTACGATGGAGGGAAAAAGAACATGAGGGGGTGCGGGAAATCACTGTACATTTTTTGGGCGCAACCTTCAGTCACACAGAGAGAAGAGAACAGTAACATGAATCATGATTGCAGCAACAACTTGCAATTACATTACTTCTTAATAATTATTTTATTAGCCAAATAAGACAACAGATGAACAGAGGAGCAGGTGTTTGAACAATAATGTGCTTGCACCGGAGACGTAGGCTATAGTCTACAACAAAGTATCCCCGAATCCCGATAAAAAGGACTTTTCTTCCATGTGTGCACCTTAACCCGATTCGATATAGGCCTATGTTATTTCTGCGCATCAAATCGACGGGCATTTCCATGTCATCTTATGGTTTAAACTTGAAGCCGTGCTGGTCAGTTAAGCTTCAAGTCAGAACAGCTCCGCTGCAGTTGACCTAGATATAACGTATTTTGCTATAGTAATGTAATCAATTAATCATTTAGGACCACCTGTGTAGCTTATTTAACATTTCCTCCATTGGCTCTTTATGCGTGCGGCCGTGCGCTAGAGCGAGACAGGATGATTTTAAATATTTCTCTGTCTGCGTCTCTCCCATAGAGCTATAAAATATATCGGGTCTCTCCCCCCACATGTGCGCGCGTCATAACTTTGCGTGGTGGCGGTGGCGCATGCTTAAAATAAACAGATCTACAAGCTTACATCGTGTACCATACCGTAAGTACCATTCGTGTCGATAACTTGTACATCTGTTATATTTGCGCATGTGAACCTCGTACGCTGCCATTACATTTCTACTCTAGGCTACTCATAGACATATATGCGTCTACTATTAAAATCAATAGTGATCCCCGTAAAAAAGACATGCTTTTAGAACTAATTATTAATGCAGCCTCACAACTGCCGAGGCCCGACGGCTATTTTTGCTATCGTCCTGTATTTCTGTATATAGAATAGAACTTAGTACCAGACTGGACTCACTCACTGGAGACAGCCGTGCGCAACTTGGACTCTCGAAGTTACGCACGGCCGTAGCCAAAAGAAGACATAATAAAATATAATAGTCTGTGTCACGTAACTCAGAAGCCTAAACCCCACCCA
Organism: Electrona antarctica; assembly: GCF_951216825.1. NCBI lineage: Eukaryota > Metazoa > Chordata > Actinopteri > Myctophiformes > Myctophidae > Electrona > Electrona antarctica. The sequence goes on from NC_136811.1 coordinate 5,524,163, forward strand.
GTGCTGTCAAGAACGGAAGTTCTCTCCTATTAGTTGGCGGTTAAAAACCACCCTTCTGTCCGATCTGAAGTCCCACCCTGTTCGTTGGCTGTTTTGACTACAAGGTGTCCGATGTGTTTGTTGTGCCCTCCGCCCCCACATCGGACAGGTTTGTCCGATCAAACGACGTGACTCCCATTGAAAATGAATTGGAGCAGCAATCAAATAGCAATCAGGCATCGCACACAGACCGAACATTTGTTCTTTAGGTGTGTACGCAGCCTCAGTGTCCTTGAGCAAGACTCTGAACCCCTAATCGCTCCCGATGTGCAGGTTGTGCATGGTTTCCTCTGCCCATCGGTATATGAATGGGTGAATCTTGAAAAATCACCCCACATTGTTATGCTCGTCATCTCAGGAGGAAAGCGCCAACAGCAGTCAGGGCAAGATCCGTAAGCTGCAGCATGAGCTGGACGAGGCAGGGGAGTTGCACCACTCAGTTCACACGGGTGTGATTTTTTACTTGACAAAACAACAATGTTTCACACCTCAATGCAACTACTCGCAGCTCCGTGCACAGTTCTAAGGCCAGTCCACAGTAATAGTTTCTATGTGTGCAGCACCTGATTATCCCTCTGTGGTGCCTGGAGCGGGTCGGAGTTCACTTCTTTTTTTTACACCAAATAGATCTGCTATTTGGGGAAATGTTCCCCCCAGAATAGTCATGCTGGGGTTCAGGAGGATAATTCATATTTCCATTATTAGAGTTATAGTTTTGCACACTCAATTCATAACGTTCCAATTTTGGAGCTCTGGCTCATGGACTAAAAACCAAAAAGAACTGAACCGGTTCCCATTGGGAACCAACCGGTGGAAAAGAACTGAACTGGTTCCCATTGGGAACCAACCGGTGGAAAATAACTGAACCGGTTCCCATTGGGAACCAGCCGGTGGAAAAGGGGCCTCAGTGTCACACACACAGTACACACTCCACACGGCCGGCCCGAGGCAGACTAATTAACTATACGGCCTACAGCTGTGGGTAGATGCACGTGTTTAGGCTTCGTAGTACTGTGGTGTCGGCCGTGTCGCTCAACATGCAGAGAGACAGCGTGCTGCTGACCTCACAATGACCTGGGCTGGCCTGCCTGGGGGGTGGGGGGCAGCAGCCGAGCAGGAGAGCAGGAGAAATAAAGTTTGCTGGAATCTTGCTGGAAAAGAAAACAGCTTCAGGCAGATGCCTCCAAATGTGCCAAAGTAACGGACCTATTTAAGAGTGCAGGTCCCTCCCAGCACATCAGCAGCCGACAACACAACAACAGGTGGGCACGGTGGAAACTTAAAAGCACGTTCAAAATGGCTAAATAGCAGGCGATGCATTTGGCATTGCTGTCTGGACTCTGATTTATTTGATTTATTTATTAGATCCCCATTAGCTTGCTGTGAGACACAGCAGCTATTCTTCCTGGGGTCTTAAAACATATCATCATTACATTATTTCTTTTATATTATTACATACATTTACATACAACATTCATCCAACACACAATACAACACAAAACTCATGATCCGTCTACTACATTGCTAGCTAGCTCCACAGTACAATTAAATCTTCAACATTGATAATAAAGTAAATATACATTATAATGGGATATATACTATAATATATAATATATACACACTACAACAATATATAACACACAATATATTATATATTATATAATGTATATATATATATATACATTATAGCCAGTGGCCACTGTAGGCTGGTCAAAGCATCATAGCACCCGTTTCGACTGTTATCAATAATGACAAGACCGCAGTGATCACTTCGGATCAGTACGATTGTTTTCGACGAGTATGGGCATGCTCTGCCGACTGATAAAACGAAAACCCGGAAAATGACAGGATTAAGGTTGGCGAACATTTGTGTTTGATTGCTGATTGCTGGTGGTTTTCTGCCCCTCCCCCTTCATCAAACAAAAATGTTTGGTCAAACCACGTGACTCCCAGGCTTCGTACGCACATATCAGACGAACATGCTCTGTGCTGTCCGTGTTTCATGGCCGCCTCAATGCTTTTCCAATGGAAGTCACGTGGTTTGACCAAACAGTTGTGTGTGATGGGGGGAGGGGGGCAATCAAACACAAGTATTTGGTCAAACCACGTGACTTCCATTGGAAAAGCATTGGGGCGGCCATGAAACACAGGCAGAGCACAGCACAGTTGTTCTTTATGTGTGTACGAAGCCTCATTGGAAAAGCATTGTGGTGGACCAAAAAAACAAAAAAGCGACCAAACATTTGCTTGATTGGTGTTTGATACGTGTGAATGAGGCCTTATGGGGAAGCGGGGCCTTCTGAAGCCTGGCTGTGAGGTTGGGTGAGGTGATTGCATGGTGCTGAAGAGATGATTGAGGGCTGCTGTAGTACTGTATGATTGATTAGAACATCCACATTGTACTGCGGTGGCTGATTAGAAATCAAAGGGCAGTCTGCAGAGTATAGTCACAGATCAGGCCTCTACAACTTAAGTTGTTGTTTGATTTTTGAGTTATGGGATATTTTCTTCACTTGTCCCTTTGTTTTTGTTGTCCTGTCCTGGCCTGGCCTGGATCCAATTGTTGATTATGTTTCTTGTGTGCATCATGCGTACAGTATGTGTGTGTTGACTGTGTTCATGATGTGCATTGTGCGTGCGTGCGAGCATGCATGTGTGTAAGGTCACATTCCCACCTAATACTTCGGTAGACTCGATGCGAATGGGAGGAGAATTGGGACTTATTGCATATTTAATTTGCAGTGGTTTGCCTTCACACTGTCATCCGCAGCAATTGGAAACGCAGCAGGGGGACCTTTATCAATGTGTTCCATTCATAAACTATAGCCTACACAGTGAAATCTATGGTGATCAAAATTTCAAATTATACTCATAACGTGCATGTGTCGTGCCGTCTGGGACTGGACCCCCCCCCCCCTCTCTCTCGCGCGCTCTCTCTATGCATGCAGCCACGCACTGTTCTTTTGGGCATGGAAGGAACGGCGCTGAGCGCACTGATATAACAGACAGCGCGAAATGTTTACAAGTTTATCGAGATGAAAGTGCCTACTCCCCAGTCCCCACACAGTGACAGTACTCCATGTTTACGGCACGCACAGGCAGACAGACAGACAGAATATTCTGTAGGCTATAATACACTGCAGTGTTTTTATGTGTTTCCTTAAAGCAATTGATTAATGTACTCGTCCTAATTTCGATCAGGGCTTCAGTCTCCTCATTCGACCACGTCTATCCACGGTAACGGGACATCTTTGCGCTGCGTAAAATATGCCTTCTCCGTCTCCAACTGTGTTCAGCTCCTCACCCGCCACATTGTTTGCTTCATTTCCTTTATTTACTGCGGATTGCATTCACACCTGCACCGAATCGTAATCAAGTGCGATTGGAAGCGAAGCGAAACCCCCGTTTTTGGGCGGAGTAGAATGCGGTTCTTTGCTGCGCATTAGGATTCGAATGAGCCTTCACACCTGCCAAACGAAGTGCACTTTCTGACAATGCGCAGCAGGATTCGTTTTAATCGCAGCAAAGCTTTCTGGTGTGAATGTCACCTTAGTGTTGCTTTTGGCAGCATTGAAAACACCCAAGGGACATTTTTTATTTTATTTTTAGTCGTAGTCTCTTGAATAGTTTTCATTTAGTTTTAGTCACATTTTAGTCACCTGGAATGTTTTAGTGTTAGGGCCTGTACAGACGAGGACGATTTCGGTGTTTCTGGGGCAAGTAATTAGCCGATCTGCCCTTTTTGTCACACGGAGACGGCGTTTTGGGGGACTTTAACGGCAAATTTTTCACGTCTCCGTGTGTATAGCAAATGCCGCCTAATTTGCTGAAACGGTGATGTCATAGTCCCCTCGCCCCCTCCAAACTAACCAGTGTTAATGGTTTATTTCACCATACCACTTACATATAAGTATCACAGCTATTTTATATTTGCACATAATGTCTATAAATCTCTTATCCAAAAATAGCCGATCTGCAGCGCATGCATGAGCTTGTAGAGGAGCTATTTTTGGAGAACAGAAACAACACCCCCGATCGGGAAAAATGTATACATATTTACGCAAACAGTTGCTGAGATTGAGCAGGCGTGCATGCACGAGAGAGGAGTTATGTGTGAGGAGCTGATCACAGATAGAGGGAAAGTGTTATATTTGGCCTATTATTTATGCTATATATTATTGACCGCGTCTGTGTCAGTCTCACAGTCACAGCAGCAGTGCGCACGAGAGGGAGAGAGAGAGAGAGAGAGAGAGAGGGGTGCTGCGTGTTAAAAAATAAATAGGCTACTCATCTTTGTGTTCTAGTTTCACCTTATTGTTGAGTGACACACAGGGAAAAGCAAGGGTTTAGAAGCGAAAACGTCCGTTGTGGAGAAACATATGCACTCTTCACAGAGTGATTAGCCTACTAATGAGTGACAGGTGCTGCCACTTTTGCACTTTTGGAGCGTGGCTGAGGATGTCTGTTGGAGAGTGAGTGAGACAGACTTTTTGGGTGGCCATCTACAGGCCGACCATGTGTACTACAACGTTCTATTGAAAACGAAGCAGTTTACCGGTCTCGAGTGGACGTCGTACATAATTAACATAACCGCAATGTAGACGCAGTAAAGTTTTATATCGTTCACAAACTTAGGCAGGGAACAGCCCGCGACGTCCTCGTGTAGTGAGGCCCTTAGTCTAGTTTCAGTCGACTAAATATCATAAGATTTTAGTCGACTAAATCTAGAGTTGATTTAGTCGACTAAAATGCATTTTGTAGGGCCTTGAGGCCGTCATAATGACTGATTTTACACTGCGACGCGTTGTGAGCTTGTAGATCGGCTATTTTCAGCATGCAACCAAGTGTAAAATGACTTATTACCCAGGGGGAAAAGGGGGTTGACCTGCATTTGTCATAACATACAAAGTTGTCCACCAAAAATAATATCTATGACCCAGTAGGATCACAACCTATATGGACAACCCGGTCAATTTTTGGGCCAAAGTCCAATATGGCCGCCCCAATATTAGCCCCTATTAGTTATAATGGGGGGTGAATAGGGCAACATTTTAAACTGAGAGATATTTCCACAAAACTTCTCAGGTTGATCAATGATATGAATATGAACATTTTTTTTTCCATGAAATCCAATATGGCCGCCACAATATGGCCGCCACGATATTAGCACCAAGAAAATAGGTTTTGGCTCTAACTTCTGAACCAGATGAGCTAGAAATGCAAACTTGGTGTCTATTTCATGGTTTCTGACCATGAGAGACTCAATGGAATACCTATTTTTATTATTGGGTGTGTCTGGACCCATATTGTGCATATATACAAGATGGTGGCTACCCGCAATAGTGCTTTACCATGATTTCTACCATGATTGTTGACTGTTTTGGCAAACACAAGCAATATTAATCCATTGGCTAAGATTCATGGCACAGAAGGGACATATATTCTTGAGCTTGCATATTGTCAAAATGGCTGCAAACATGAATAAGAAAAGAGACATTACATTTCCTGTCAGATCCTATTACCCAGGGGGGCAAACCACCCCTTTTTGGATACCTGCATTTGCCATAACATCAAAGGTTGTCCACCAGAAATATCTATGACCCAATAGAATCACAACCTATATGGACACACCGGTCAATTTCTTTTTCTGGAAATCCAATATGGCCGCCACAATATTAGCCCCCATTAGCCTATAATGTTGGTGAATAGGGCAACATTTTTTAACTGAGGGATATTTCCACGAAACTTCACAGATTGATCAATGATATGAATACCATAATTGTTTGTATTGGAAGTTTCCATGATATCCAATATGGCCACCACAATACTATCACCCAGAAAATAGGTTTGGCTCTAAATTCTGAACCAGATGAGCTATAAATACAAACTCATGGATTCTAACCACGAGAGATAAATATTTTAGCCATAATTTCCCTCTATTAAGTATATTATTGTTCTGGGGTGTTTCTTTGCAGAAAGACATCCCTCTGGCTGTATTTTGGTTTTGTTCTACTGTTTCTGTTGGCATTTCCTCTGTTTATGTTGACAATCATCCCTGGCAGGGACGTGCATCGCCAAGCCGGACATCCCTTCCTTCATTGAGTATGGATGGTCTCTCAGTGATGGGAATGCAGTCCCCTGTCCATCCAGCCTGGCCTATGTCAATGAACAAGACAATATCATGTAGCTGTATCAAAGGCTGCCATAAAATCTGTTCATGTGCCAGGGACTGGAGACCAGATGCAGCAGGAGCTTCACTCCATTCCTGACTGGGGATGCATCACCATTATCTTGGACTCTGGCTGGCATCCTGTCATGAAAGGACGCGATGAGAGAGATCAATGTCCCTGGACAGCCAAACTTGCCAGGGATCTGCCATAGGCCCTCACGTTAGACTGTGTGAAAGGCCTTGGTGAGGTCAACAAACACCATATGGAGACCCTTCTGCTCTCTGCACTTTTCTTGCAGCTGGCAAATGGAAAAGATCATGTCACAGGTACCTCTGCCTCTGTGGAAACCACATTGGGATCCAGGGACAACATTCTCAGCATGGCTGATTAGCCGGTTGAGGATGATTCTTGCTAAGATCTTTCCTGTGATGTTCAGGACTCAGGAGGGCTATACCATGATGGTTATCGCAGTATGCCCGGTCCCCTTTCCTCTTGTAAACATGCACTATGGATGCGTCCTTGAAGTCTTGAGGGGCTTCCCCCTCTTCCAGATTACCTGGTACAGGTGCCATGTCTCCATTCTTGTAGATGTCTGCAGGCAACCCATTACCTCCTGGTGCCTTTCCAGAAGTGGTTTGTTGGAGTGCTTTCACTGTCTCTGCACTGGTGGGGGGTCAGCCAGATCAGCTTTGATTGGCAGCTGGGGTATCGTGGCAATATCCTCTTCGGAAATTGAGGACTCTCTGTTTAAGACCTCACTGAAGTGCTCTTCCCAGCGTGCTAGGATGTCACTCTTGTCAGTGAGCAGGACACTTGTCAGAGGAGCGGACTGGAGTTGAGCCAGTGGTTTTGGGCCCATAAAGAGCACACAGAATGGTGATGCGTCTGAGCCATTCCCAGTCAGGAATGGAGTGAAGCTCCTGCTGCATCTTGTCTCCAGTCCCTGGCACATGAGCAGATTTTCTGGCAGCCTTTGATACAGCTACATGATATTGTCTTGTTCATTGACATAGGCCAGGCTGGCTCTGTAGATGGACAGGGGACTGCATTCCCGTCACTGAGAGACCATCCAGACTCAGTGAAGGAAGGGATGTCCGGCTTGGCGATGCACGTCCCTGCCAGGGATGATTGTCAAAATAAACAGAGGAAATGCCAACAAACAGTAGAACAACACCAAAATACAGCCAGGGGGATGTCTTTCTGCAAAGAAACACCCCAGAACAATAATATCTTTCGTGGTTAGAAACCACAAGTTTGTATTTCTAGCTCATCTGGTTCAGAATTTAGAGCCAAACCTATTTTCTGGGTGCTAGTATTGTGGTGGCCATATTGGATATCATGGAAACGTCCAATACAAAAAATTATGGTATTCATATCATTGATCAACCTGTGAAGTTTCGTGGAAATATCCCTCAGTTAAAAATGTTGCCCTATTCACCTGCATTCTAGGCTAATATTGTGGCGGCCATATTGGATTTCCAGCAAAGAAATTGACCGGTATGTCCATATAGGTTGTGATTCTATTGGGTCATAGATATTTCTGGTGGACAGCCTTTGATGTTATGGCAAATGCAGGTATCCAAAAAAGGAGTGGTTTGCCCCCCTGGGTAATAGGATCTGACAGGAAATGTAATGTCTCTTTTCTTATTCATGTTTGCAGCCATTTTGACAATATGCAAGCTCAAGAAAATATGTTCCTTCTGTGCCATGAATCTTAGCCAATGGATTCATATTGCTTGTGTTTGCCAAAACAGTCAACAATCATGGTAGAAATCATGGTAAAGCACTATTTCGGGTAGCCACCATCTTGTAAATATGCACAATAAGGGTCCAGACACACCCAATAATGAAAATAGGTATTCCATTGAGTCTCTCATGGTCAAATAGACACCAAGTTTGCATTTCTAGCTCATCTGGTTCAGAAGTTAGAGCCAAAACCTATTTTCTTGGTGCTAATATTGTGGCGGCCATATTGTGGTGGCCATATTGGATTTCATGGAAACTTTCAATACAAAAAATGTTCGTATTCATATCATTGATCAACCTCGTGGAAATATCTCTCCGTTTAAAATGTTGCCCTATTCACCCCCCATTATAACTAATAGGGGCTAATATTGGGGCGGCCATATTGGACTTTGGCCCAAAAATTGACCGGGTTGTCCATATAGGTTGTGATCCTATGGGGTCATAGATATTATTTCTGGTGGACAACTTTGTATGTTATGACAAATGCAGGTTTCCTAAAAAAAGGGTGGTTTGCCCCCTGGGTATATACTGGATGTCTTGTCCACTAGTCCCTTCCTAACATTTAGCCTAGTTTGTATTTGTTGACGAAAATGTCAGTATATTTAGTCTCAGTTTTAGTCATCATAGCTTATAGTTTTCATGTAGTTTTCGTCAGTGACAAAAGGTAGTCGACGAATTATTTTCGTCATAGTATTAGTCGACGCAAACATGTGACGTGTGTGCGTGCGTGAGAGAGACAGTGAATCCACAATTAATCTTGCAAGCCGCTGGGCCGATCAGCGTCTCTCCACCACAAATCGTTAAAACCTGTTTCATGGCTCTGGTGTGGTGGTTACACTACTCCCTATACTGTAACTATTGAACCGTAGGTTGTACAATCAAAATTGGATAATGAGGCAACTGATCCCCCATAAAGGCAACTCGATCTCAGTCATTTCTGCCTAATATAACTAGATTTTCAGCCATTTTTCTTCAGAATGCACTTTTTGTTACTACAGAAACATAAGACTTTTTGTTACTACAGAAACATAATTCTTCTTTTAACGACTTTCGCCAGAAGGAGGTACAGTACGCGAGAGTTGGTTGGTGGGAGTAATGTGACAGTGAGAGTTGGTTGGTGGGAGTAATGTGACAGTGAGAGTTGGTTGGTGGGAGTAATGTGACAGTGAGAGTTGGTTGGTGGGAGTAATGTGACAGTGAGAGTTGGTTGGTGGGAGTAATGTGACAGTGAGAGTTGGTTGGTGGGAGTAATGTGACAGTGAGAGTTGGTTGGTGGGAGTAATGTGACAGTGAGAGTTGGTTGGTGGGAGTAATGTGACAGTGAGAGTTGGTTGGTGGGAGTAATGTGACAGTGAGAGTTGGTTGGTGGGAGTAATGTGACAGTGAGAGTTGGTTGGTGGGAGTAATGTGACAGTGAGAGTTGGTTGGTGGGAGTAATGTAACAGCGAGAGTTGGTTGGTGGGAGTAATGTGACAGTGAGTGTCAAACAACCTTTTGATGTTGGGAATAGGATGGGCCTTTTTAACCCAGCACCCTCGCACTAGCTGCTGAAAATCAGCTTCTCTCGTTCAGCAGTCTGTAACTTTGTTTACACAGCCATGCACGGCACAATTTGCTCCTGTCCTCGGCATTATATCCAGATAGTAAAAATAAAAACAGTCCACAATAGCAATAGTGTTGAGTACAGACGATTTGAAGTAGTTCCCCTATACAGCTTAGACAGATACCCCGGAAGTGCTTGACAGTTTACCCCGCTATAGATGGGGGGAGTGGTCTCCACCCTGTAATTGGCCATAATAAGAAGAGAGGCGAGCCGAGCGATCGCGTGCTGCTGAGATGCAAAAAGGTGATGACTCCAGTCCTTAATTGTGGTGACGAGATGCTCGAAGTTAAAACTAGGTTATAGTGAAGAGGGGTCCCATCGGGACGGGCTTCAAGCACACTCTTGAGCAAGGATAGATTAAAAATTGTATTGTATTTGTTTTCACATATTAAAACAAATAAAAAGCCGCCAAAAGGCCGAAACTAACATTAAGTTCCTATATTTATCAGTATGACAATGAAACGATTTTTCAATTGTTTTAAGAAAAATACTTCCCGCCTCCATTAATTAATCCCTCGATCGCATATTGCCATGGTTTAATCGCGCGTAACACTTACTTTGAAGAGCCAAATATCCGTAACCGGATGTTACAATGACAAACTGCTGTGTGTGGTGTCATTACTGGTTGTTGTTGTCTCACTCGGCGGTGGAAAAACCCGACCGCGAGTGTCAGCCCGCCTGCTACAGCCCGTTGAAAACCCTTGTTTTCACCAGAAACGCCCCCCTCAATGTCCTTTCTGAGATACAGAGCTTTGATTGCAGGGCTTACAATGGAAGTGGATGCGCGCACCAGGCGCGCCTGAGCCATGGAGCAAACGGAGCAGCTGCGACACCAGATTAAAAAGAGGGGGCGCATTGCGACACCACTTTCAGTCCCCCCCCCCCCCCCCCCGGCCGCCGCCGCCACGCTCGAAGCGCACGGTGCGCGACAGCGAGAGAGAGAGAGAGAGAGAGGAGGAGAGGGTGTTTGTCTATGTGTGCGTGAGCGCGGCACGCGCGGAGAGAGAGAGAGAGGGAGAGAGAGTGGGATGCTGCGTGTTAAAAAATAAATAGGCTACTAATTCGCGCATTGCATCCAATAATGCCCGGCTTGCCCACCTGTGTGAATCACTTACTTTGTGCTTGCTGCTAGTTTTCAGAAGAATTAATCCAAGGTTTGTCATATTATGTTTTAAAGTAGGCATACATTTTAGCTGGTCAGTCAGTGTGTGCAGACTCAGAGAGAGAAGCAGCACTGCTCTGCTGATTAAATTGATATGACCTAGATATGTCATATGCGCTGACTGGCAAGTTAATTAGTTATTTGGCAACACCTGTGTGAAATACCAGAATAAGCTTTTTCTTTTTTTTTGTGGCCATCTACAGGCAGGCTGGAAGTTTTTTCCACAGCTGTGGAATTGAGATCCTTTTTTTTTAACTCATATAATCTGCTATGATTTCTTAAATTATTATTCATGACATGAATGTGCAGTAGCCTACCAAAAAAAGATATAGATATAATGTCACGTTATTATTTATATAAATAAAAAGTGGACTGGTTGGAGGATAAAATAAATAGTATTCTTAAACTACATTTGTGTGACTTTTTGGTTTTTTTTTTTTATCATCGTCTCTGCTCTGCTTTTTCTCCCTGGAAATAAAAACGTCTGGGTTTCCGAGGCTACTGCTCTGCTGCTGACGCTATTTCCGGTTACCTTTACGCACGGGGCGCACGGATTTGAATTTCTCCGGTCAGCCTGAATGTGTGTGTTGTTGTTGTCAACATGGCTCAGAAGAGAATGAGTGATTTATTTGGTGGGTCCAAGCCCAAATCAAGTCTAGTTAATGAACCCTTGGCCTTCATGGGCACCAGCAGCAGTGTTCAGCAGGGAACGAGTGCTAACGTTGTTGGAGGAGAAGGAGGACAATAATAAAAACAACAACAGCAGCAGCAGCAGCAGCGCAAGCAGCAGTGTCCATCTCACGTAGCCTACATAATGACATTCTGGACACGTAACTCACGTTGGATATACAGTAAATGCCATGATGAGGGAATTAACCACCCCGGAGCGCAAGAGCACATTTGGGGTTTAAGGTAAAGCATTTACAATTGAACTATATTATTTCTCTAATAGTCACTATTGCAGTGAGAAATAATATAGTATTTACTAATTACTATGGCCGCCGTGCCAACTGAACTGCTGAATGCTGCTGCAATTTAATGTTAGATATTAGATTCTGACGGGGAGGGATCTATGATGAATGATGACGATACAACACCGGGGTCGCCGAGCCCAAGCGCGCTGCGCTGTCAGCTCGTCTGTTGTATAATAGGGCTATAATTTATATGTTTTGTTTTGATATCGGCGCCTTGCCAATGTCATGTGTAGCCTAAATAGGCCTATGCCTTTTTATGATGCATTTTGTCAGTTTGTTCATTATAACTTGCGTGTGGAGAGGGAAAGTAAAAGCCACTTTTCCTTGTGAAAATGCGCGAAAACGCGCGTGCACGAGGCACATGCACGCGCATTTTTGCGCGCGCGCTAAGCGCGCGCATGAGTCCAAATCTGTGCTCCCCCACCTGGAAACGAAGTTAGGCGCCCCTGGCGCGCACATCTTCAAAATGGCCAGTGTCCCACATGATGTTGTTGTGTTAGCAATAGTAGCTAACGATACGATCGGATTAAAACATGGATTAAAGAATACATTGCTGTTAAAACGAGAATTCCAGGTTTGGCGCGGTAGGGTACTAATTTAACCCTACGTTTTATATGTTCCTGGCGGGCTCTGTGTTAAATATTAATGTTATATTTTGAAATGTTAGTGTTTTGGGGTGCAACCCAAGGTGCAAAGGTACAGGCCTAATTAAAATAGAGGTCGCACAGTTCGTAGCCATGATGCAGAAATCAATTTTAAGATGAATCGTTTCGACCTTAACAAAGATGGTTAATTCATGAAGATCCACCATCACAATTGGAGCCAGAGAAAGGTCAAAGCTGATTTTCTCCTGATTCGTCTCTCTGGGGAAAAAAAGCCATGTTACTGTAGTATGACAATATTGGGAAGATTGTGTGGTGTGGCGATCGGGTCCAACATTTAGTTCAGTGACCATGGAGCTAAAGATTGGCTCAGAAGCTGTGCTCATGTTCACTCTTCCATTGGAACTAATAGACTCCAACCTGCTTCCGGTCGCCTATAGAGCACCGAAGTCCTGACGTAACTCGCTCAACCCTTCGATTCCCCTGGTTCGCGGAAGTAATTTCTCTATGGAGAATAACATGGGCTCATCTTAAAATCGTTTCATATAAGCGTTGTGGTCCAAAAATAAACAAGCTGTCTTGGTGTTATTGTCATGGAGGTGTCTCTGTATCGTTTGCGACAGTCAGTCACTCATATACTGTATGATACAATCTGTTTCTAGCGAAGATTTTACTAATTCAGTAGCAGTAACATTAGCGTTTTCTCTCAGTCAGTTGATTCTTAATATCCATATGAGTGAAACGGCCGGGGTTACATGGGTTTTTTTCAAACACAGTTCTTATATAATATGAGGCGATCTAAAATCCCCCTATGGGGATTATAATGCAAATAAAAAGTACACAAACCTGTGGATTTGCGCCCTCTACCGATATTGACGTCAGACTCTATACTTCACACAGATACGGGAAGTAAAACCAAAGATGGCATGTCTTGCTTTATCGGTCTTGGACCTTACAAAGAGGTCTTCCTCAGGAAAATGTGTTCTTCCAGACACTTGGCCGAGCCTGATGCACCGTCCGCAGTGCACTGAAACCTCTAAGGGGCTCCATTTTCGTCACCAATAAAGCCCTTATCCCTAAACTTCTTTGCCATCGACATCTACATTGTGAGCTTGTAGATTGGCTATTTTAACTATTCAAAAATGTCTTTCAAAATAGTAATTTTTTTTAATGAATGCCCCATTATGCACACATAAACCTAACCAAGCAAAACATAACATTGTCATAATGCTGGTCAGAGCATGTCTGTGTGCATCTGCGTGTGTGCATGTGCGAGTGTGTGATGTCATTAAAACAGCGCCACCCAGTATAATAAATACTAATCATAATAATAATAAAATTATAATAAATAATAAAATGAGGAGAGGTGCAACATGCTGCCAGGGACCACCAGGACATGAGGAGAGGTGCAACATGCTGCCATACAGGGACCACCAGGACATGAGGAGAGGTGCAACATGCTGCCAGGGACCACCAGGACATGAGGAGAGGTGCAACATGCTGCCAGGGAGGGACCACCAGGACATGAGGAGGTGCAACATGCTGCCATACAGGGACCACCAGGACATGAGGAGAGGTGCAACATGCTGCCAGGGACCACCAGGACATGAGGAGAGGTGCAACATGCTGCCAGGGAGGGACCACCAGGACATGAGGAGAGGTGCAACATGGTGCCAGGGACCACCAGGACATGAGGAGAGGTGCAACATGCTGCCAGGGAGGGACCACCAGGACATGAGGAGAGGTGCAACATGCTGCCATACAGGGACCACCAGGACATGAGGAGAGGTGCAACATGCTGCCAGGGACCACCAGGACATGAGGAGAGGTGCAACATGCTGCCAGGGAGGGACCATCAGGACATGAGGAGAGGTGCAACATGCTGCCAGGGACCACCAGGACATGAGGAGAGGTGCAACATGCTGCCAGGGACCACCAGGACATGAGGAGAGGTGCAACATGCTGCCATACAGGGACCACCAGGACATGAGGAGAGGTGCAACATGCTGCCATACAGGGACCACCAGGACACGAGGAGAGGTGCAACATGCTGCCAGGGACCACCAGGACATGAGGAGAGGTGCAACATGCTGCCAGGGACCACCAGGACATGAGGAGAGGTGCAACATGCTGCCAGGGACCCAGGACATGAGGAGAGGTGCAACATGCTGCCAGGGACCACCAGGACATGAGGAGAGGTGCAACATGCTGCCAGGGACCACCAGGACATGAGGAGAGGTGCAACATGCTGCCAGGGACCACCAGGACATGAGGAGAGGTGCAACATGCTGCCAGGGACCACCAGGACATGAGGAGAGGTGCAACATGCTGCCAGGGAGGGACCACCAGGACATGAGGAGAGGTGCAACATGGTGCCAGGGACCACCAGGACATGAGGAGAGGTGCAACATGCTGCCAGGGAGGGACCACCAGGACATGAGGAGAGGTGCAACATGCTGCCATACAGGGACCACCAGGACATGAGGAGAGGTGCAACATGCTGCCAGGGACCACCAGGACATGAGGAGAGGTGCAACATGCTGCCAGGGAGGGACCATCAGGACATGAGGAGAGGTGCAACATGCTGCCAGGGACCACCAGGACATGAGGAGAGGTGCAACATGCTGCCAGGGACCACCAGGACATGAGGAGAGGTGCAACATGCTGCCATACAGGGACCACCAGGACATGAGGAGAGGTGCAACATGCTGCCATACAGGGACCACCAGGACACGAGGAGAGGTGCAACATGCTGCCAGGGACCACCAGGACATGAGGAGAGGTGCAACATGCTGCCAGGGACCACCAGGACATGAGGAGAGGTGCAACATGCTGCCAGGGAGGGACCACCAGGACATGAGGAGAGGTGCAACATGCTGCCAGGGACCCAGGACATGAGGAGAGGTGCAACATGCTGCCAGGGACCACCAGGACATGAGGAGAGGTGCAACATGCTGCCAGGGACCATCAGGACATGAGGAGAGGTGCAACATGCTGCCATACAGGGACCACCAGGACATGAGGAGAGGTGCAACATGCTGCCAGGGACCACCAGGACATGAGGAGAGGTGCAACATGCTGCCATACAGGGACCACCAGGACATGAGGAGAGGTGCAACATGCTGCCAGGGACCACCAGGACATGAGGAGAGGTGCAACATGCTGCCAGGGACCACCAGGACATGAGGAGAGGTGCAACATGCTGCCATACAGGGACCACCAGGACATGAGGAGAGGTGCAACATGCTGCCAGGGACCACCAGGACATGAGGAGAGGTGCAACATGCTGCCAGGGACCACCAGGACATGAGGAGAGGTGCAAAATGCTGCCAGGGAGGGACCACCAGGACATGAGGAGAGGTGCAACATGCTGCCAGGGACCACCAGGACATGAGGAGAGGTGCAACATGCTGCCATACAGGGACCACCAGGACATGAGGAGAGGTGCAACATGCTGCCATACAGGGACCACCAGGACATGAGGAGAGGTGCAACATGCTGCCAGGGACTACCAGGACATGAGGAGAGGTGCAACATGCTGCCAGGGACCACCAGGACATGAGGAGAGGTGCAACATGCTGCCAGGGAGGGACCACCAGGACATGAGGAGAGGTGCAACATGCTGCCAGGGAGGGACCACCAGGACATGAGGAGAGGTGCAACATGCTGCCATACAGGGACCACCAGGACATGAGGAGAGGTGCAACATGCTGCCAGGGACCACCAGGACATGAGGAGAGGTGCAACATGCTGCCAGGGACCACCAGGACATGAGGAGAGATGCAACATGCTGCCAGGGACCACCAGGACATGAGGAGAGGTGTAACCTGCTGCCAGGGAGGGACCACCAGGACATGAGGAGAGGTGCAACATGCTGCCAGGGACCACCAGGACATGAGGAGAGGTACAACATGCTGCCATACAGGGACCACCAGGACATGAGGAGAGGTGCAACATGCTGCCAGGGAGGGACCACCAGGACATGAGGAGAGGTGCAACATGATGCCAGGGACCACCAGGACATGAGGAGAGGTGCAACATGCTGCCAGGGAGGGACCACCAGGACATGAGGAGAGGTGCAACATGCTGCCAGGGAGGGACCACCAGGACATGAGGAGAGGTGCAACATGCTGCCAGGGACCCAGGACATGAGGAGAGGTGCAACATGCTGCCAGGGACCACCAGGACATGAGGAGAGGTGCAACATGCTGCCATGGACCACCAGGACATGAGGAGAGGTGCAACATGCTGCCAGGGACCACCAGGACATGAGGAGAGGTGCAACATCCTGCCAGGGACCACCAGGACATGAGGAGAGGTGCAACATGCTGCCAGGGACCACCAGGACATGAGGAGAGGTGCAACATGCTGCCAGGGACCACCAGGACATGAGGAGAGGTGCAACATGCTTCCAGGGACCACCAGGACATGAGGAGAGGTGCAACATGCTGCCAGGGACCACCAGGACATGAGGAGAGGTGCAACATGCTGCCAGGGAGGGACCACCAGGACATGAGGAGAGGTGCAACATGCTGCCAGGGACCACCAGGACATGAGGAGAGGTGCAACATGCTGCCAGGGAGGGACCACCAGGACATGAGGAGAGGTGCAACATGCTGCCAGGGAGGGACCACCAGGACATGAGGAGAGGTGCAACATGCTGCCAGGGACCCAGGACATGAGGAGAGGTGCAACATGCTGCCAGGGACCACCAGGACATGAGGAGAGGTGCAACATGCTGCCAGGGACCACCAGGACATGAGGAGAGGTGTAACATGCTGCCATACAGGGACCACCAGGACATGAGGAGAGGTGCAACATGCTGCCATACAGGGACCACCAGGACATGAGGAGAGGTGCAACATGCTGCCAGGGAGGGACCACCAGGACATGAGGAGAGGTGCAACATGCTGCCAGGGACCCAGGACATGAGGAGAGGTGCAACATGCTGCCAGGGACCACCAGGACATGAGCAGAGGTGTAACATGGTGCCAGGGACCACCAGGACATGAGGAGAGGTGCAACATGCTGCCAGGGAGGGACCACCAGGACATGAGGAGAGGTGCAACATGCTGCCATACAGGGACCACCAGGACATGAGGAGAGGTGCAACATGCTGCCAGGGAGGGACCTCCAGGACATGAGAAGAGGTGCAACATGCTGCCAGGGAGGGACCACCAGGACATGAGGAGAGGTGCAACATGCTGCCAGGGACCACCAGGACATGATGAGAGGTGCAACATGCTGCCATACAGGGACCACCAGGACATGAGGAGAGGTGCAACATGCTGCCATACAGGGACCACCAGGACACGAGGAGAGGTGCAACATGCTGCCAGGGACTACCAGGACATGAGGAGAGGTGCAACATGCTGCCAGGGAGGGACCACCAGGACATGAGGAGAGGTGCAACATGCTGCCAGGGACCACCAGGACATGATGAGAGGTGCAACATGCTGCCATACAGGGACCACCAGGACATGAGGAGAGGTGCAACATGCTGCCATACAGGGACCACCAGGACACGAGGAGAGGTGCAACATGCTGCCAGGGACCACCAGGACATGAGGAGAGGTGCAACTTGCTGCCAGGGACCACCAGGACATGAGGAGAGGTGCAACATGTTGCCAGGGACCACCAGGACATGAGGAGAGGTGCAACATGCTGCCATACAGGGACCACCAGGACATGAGGAGAGGTGCAACATGCTGCCAGGGACCCAGGACATGAGGAGAGGTGCAACATGCTGCCAGGGACCACCAGGACATGAGGAGAGGTGCAACATGCTGCCAGGGACCACCAGGACATGAGGAGAGGTGCAACATGCTGCCAGGGACCACCAGGACATGAGGAGAGGTGCAACATGTTGCCAGGGACCACCAGGACATGAGGAGAGGTGCAACATGCTGCCATACAGGGACCACCAGGACATGAGGAGAGGTGCAACATGCTGCCAGGGACCACCAGGACATGAGGAGAGGTGCAACATAGTGCCATACAGGGACCACCAGGACATGAGGAGAGGTGCAACATGCTGCCAGGGACCACCAGGACATGAGGAGAGGTGCAACATGCTGCCATACAGGGACCACCAGGACATGAGGAGAGGTGCAACATGCTGCCAGGGACCACCAGGACATGAGGAGAGGTGCAACATGCTGCCAGGGACCACCAGGACATGAGGAGAGGTGCAACATGCTGCCATACAGGGACCACCAGGACACGAGGAGAGGTGCAACATGCTGCCAGGGACCACCAGGACATGAGGAGAGGTGCAACATGCTGCCAGGGACCACCAGGACATGAGGAGAGGTGCAACATGCTGCCAGGGAGGGACCACCAGGACATGAGGAGAGGTGCAACATGCTGCCAGGGACCACCAGGACATGAGGAGAGGTGCAACATGCTGCCATACAGGGACCACCAGGACATGAGGAGAGGTGCAACATGCTGCCATACAGGGACCACCAGGACATGAGGAGAGGTGCAACATGCTGCCATACAGGGACCACCAGGACATGAGGAGAGGTGCAACATGCTGCCAGGGACCACCAGGACATGAGGAGAGGTGCAACATGCTGCCAGGGACCACCAGGACATGAGGAGAGGTGCAACATGCTGCCAGGGACCACCAGAACATGAGGAGAGGTGCAACATGCTGCCAGGGAGGGACCACCAGGACATGAGGAGAGGTGCAACATGCTGCCAGGGACCACCAGGACATGAGGAGAGGTGCAACATGCTGCCATACAGGGACCACCAGGACATGAGGAGAGGTGCAACATGCTGCCATACAGGGACCACCAGGACATGAGGAGAGGTGCAACATGCTGCCAGGGACCACCAGGACATGAGGAGAGTTGCAACACGCTGCCAGGGACCACCAGGACATGAGGAGAGGTGCAACATGCTGCCATACAGGGACCACCAGGACATGAGGAGAGGTGCAACATGCTGCCATACAGGGACCACCAGGACATGAGGAGAGGTGCAACATGCTGCCATACAGGGACCACCAGGACATGAGGAGAGGTGCAACATGCTGCCAGGGAGGGACCACCAGGACATGAGAAGAGGTGCAACATGCTGCCAGGGACCACCAGGACATGAGGAGAGGTGCAACATGCTGCCAGGGAGGGACCACCAGGACATGAGGAGAGGTGCAACATGCTGCCAGGGACCCAGGACATGAGGAGAGGTGCAACATGCTGCCAGGGACCACCAGGACATGAGGAGAGGTGCAACATGCTGCCAGGGACCATCAGGACATGAGGAGAGGTGCAACATGCTGCCATACAGGGACCACCAGGACATGAGGAGAGGTGCAACATGCTGCCAGGGACCACCAGGACATGAGGAGAGGTGCAACATGCTGCCATACAGGGACCACCAGGACATGAGGAGAGGTGCAACATGCTGCCAGGGACCACCAGGACATGAGGAGAGGTGCAACATGCTGCCAGGGACCACCAGGACATGAGGAGAGGTGCAACATGCTGCCATACAGGGACCACCAGGACATGAGGAGAGGTGCAACATGCTGCCAGGGACCACCAGGACATGAGGAGAGGTGCAACATGCTGCCAGGGACCACCAGGACATGAGGAGAGGTGCAAAATGCTGCCAGGGAGGGACCACCAGGACATGAGGAGAGGTGCAACATGCTGCCAGGGACCACCAGGACATGAGGAGAGGTGCAACATGCTGCCATACAGGGACCACCAGGACATGAGGAGAGGTGCAACATGCTGCCATACAGGGACCACCAGGACATGAGGAGAGGTGCAACATGCTGCCAGGGACTACCAGGACATGAGGAGAGGTGCAACATGCTGCCAGGGACCACCAGGACATGAGGAGAGGTGCAACATGCTGCCAGGGAGGGACCACCAGGACATGAGGAGAGGTGCAACATGCTGCCAGGGAGGGACCACCAGGACATGAGGAGAGGTGCAACATGCTGCCATACAGGGACCACCAGGACATGAGGAGAGGTGCAACATGCTGCCAGGGACCACCAGGACATGAGGAGAGGTGCAACATGCTGCCAGGGACCACCAGGACATGAGGAGAGATGCAACATGCTGCCAGGGACCACCAGGACATGAGGAGAGGTGTAACCTGCTGCCAGGGAGGGACCACCAGGACATGAGGAGAGGTGCAACATGCTGCCAGGGACCACCAGGACATGAGGAGAGGTACAACATGCTGCCATACAGGGACCAACAGGACATGAGGAGAGGTGCAACATGCTGCCAGGGAGGGACCACCAGGACATGAGGAGAGGTGCAACATGATGCCAGGGACCACCAGGACATGAGGAGAGGTGCAACATGCTGCCAGGGAGGGACCACCAGGACATGAGGAGAGGTGCAACATGCTGCCAGGGAGGGACCACCAGGACATGAGGAGAGGTGCAACATGCTGCCAGGGACCCAGGACATGAGGAGAGGTGCAACATGCTGCCAGGGACCACCAGGACATGAGGAGAGGTGCAACATGCTGCCATGGACCACCAGGACATGAGGAGAGGTGCAACATGCTGCCAGGGACCACCAGGACATGAGGAGAGGTGCAACATCCTGCCAGGGACCACCAGGACATGAGGAGAGGTGCAACATGCTGCCAGGGACCACCAGGACATGAGGAGAGGTGCAACATGCTGCCAGGGACCACCAGGACATGAGGAGAGGTGCAACATGCTTCCAGGGACCACCAGGACATGAGGAGAGGTGCAACATGCTGCCAGGGACCACCAGGACATGAGGAGAGGTGCAACATGCTGCCAGGGAGGGACCACCAGGACATGAGGAGAGGTGCAACATGCTGCCAGGGACCACCAGGACATGAGGAGAGGTGCAACATGCTGCCAGGGAGGGACCACCAGGACATGAGGAGAGGTGCAACATGCTGCCAGGGAGGGACCACCAGGACATGAGGAGAGGTGCAACATGCTGCCAGGGACCCAGGACATGAGGAGAGGTGCAACATGCTGCCAGGGACCACCAGGACATGAGGAGAGGTGCAACATGCTGCCAGGGACCACCAGGACATGAGGAGAGGTGTAACATGCTGCCATACAGGGACCACCAGGACATGAGGAGAGGTGCAACATGCTGCCATACAGGGACCACCAGGACATGAGGAGAGGTGCAACATGCTGCCAGGGAGGGACCACCAGGACATGAGGAGAGGTGCAACATGCTGCCAGGGACCCAGGACATGAGGAGAGGTGCAACATGCTGCCAGGGACCACCAGGACATGAGCAGAGGTGTAACATGGTGCCAGGGACCACCAGGACATGAGGAGAGGTGCAACATGCTGCCAGGGAGGGACCACCAGGACATGAGGAGAGGTGCAACATGCTGCCATACAGGGACCACCAGGACATGAGGAGAGGTGCAACATGCTGCCAGGGAGGGACCTCCAGGACATGAGAAGAGGTGCAACATGCTGCCAGGGAGGGACCACCAGGACATGAGGAGAGGTGCAACATGCTGCCAGGGACCACCAGGACATGATGAGAGGTGCAACATGCTGCCATACAGGGACCACCAGGACATGAGGAGAGGTGCAACATGCTGCCATACAGGGACCACCAGGACACGAGGAGAGGTGCAACATGCTGCCAGGGACTACCAGGACATGAGGAGAGGTGCAACATGCTGCCAGGGAGGGACCACCAGGACATGAGGAGAGGTGCAACATGCTGCCAGGGACCACCAGGACATGATGAGAGGTGCAACATGCTGCCATACAGGGACCACCAGGACATGAGGAGAGGTGCAACATGCTGCCATACAGGGACCACCAGGACACGAGGAGAGGTGCAACATGCTGCCAGGGACCACCAGGACATGAGGAGAGGTGCAACTTGCTGCCAGGGACCACCAGGACATGAGGAGAGGTGCAACATGTTGCCAGGGACCACCAGGACATGAGGAGAGGTGCAACATGCTGCCATACAGGGACCACCAGGACATGAGGAGAGGTGCAACATGCTGCCAGGGACCCAGGACATGAGGAGAGGTGCAACATGCTGCCAGGGACCACCAGGACATGAGGAGAGGTGCAACATGCTGCCAGGGACCACCAGGACATGAGGAGAGGTGCAACATGCTGCCAGGGACCACCAGGACATGAGGAGAGGTGCAACATGTTGCCAGGGACCACCAGGACATGAGGAGAGGTGCAACATGCTGCCATACAGGGACCACCAGGACATGAGGAGAGGTGCAACATGCTGCCAGGGACCACCAGGACATGAGGAGAGGTGCAACATAGTGCCATACAGGGACCACCAGGACATGAGGAGAGGTGCAACATGCTGCCAGGGACCACCAGGACATGAGGAGAGGTGCAACATGCTGCCATACAGGGACCACCAGGACATGAGGAGAGGTGCAACATGCTGCCAGGGACCACCAGGACATGAGGAGAGGTGCAACATGCTGCCAGGGACCACCAGGACATGAGGAGAGGTGCAACATGCTGCCATACAGGGACCACCAGGACACGAGGAGAGGTGCAACATGCTGCCAGGGACCACCAGGACATGAGGAGAGGTGCAACATGCTGCCAGGGAGGGACCACCAGGACATGAGGAGAGGTGCAACATGCTGCCAGGGACCACCAGGACATGAGGAGAGGTGCAACATGCTGCCATACAGGGACCACCAGGACATGAGGAGAGGTGCAACATGCTGCCATACAGGGACCACCAGGACATGAGGAGAGGTGCAACATGCTGCCATACAGGGACCACCAGGACATGAGGAGAGGTGCAACATGCTGCCAGGGACCACCAGGACATGAGGAGAGGTGCAACATGCTGCCAGGGACCACCAGGACATGAGGAGAGGTGCAACATGCTGCCAGGGACCACCAGAACATGAGGAGAGGTGCAACATGCTGCCAGGGAGGGACCACCAGGACATGAGGAGAGGTGCAACATGCTGCCAGGGACCACCAGGACATGAGGAGAGGTGCAACATGCTGCCATACAGGGACCACCAGGACATGAGGAGAGGTGCAACATGCTGCCATACAGGGACCACCAGGACATGAGGAGAGGTGCAACATGCTGCCAGGGACCACCAGGACATGAGGAGAGTTGCAACACGCTGCCAGGGACCACCAGGACATGAGGAGAGGTGCAACATGCTGCCATACAGGGACCACCAGGACATGAGGAGAGGTGCAACATGCTGCCATACAGGGACCACCAGGACATGAGGAGAGGTGCAACATGCTGCCATACAGGGACCACCAGGACATGAGGAGAGGTGCAACATGCTGCCAGGGAGGGACCACCAGGACATGAGAAGAGGTGCAACATGCTGCCAGGGACCACCAGGACATGAGGAGAGGTGCAACATGCTGCCATACAGGGACCACCAGGACATGAGGAGAGGTGCAAAATGCTGCCAGGGAGGGACCACCAGGACATGAGGAGAGGTGCAACATGCTGCCAGGGACCACCAGGACATGAGGAGAGGTGCAACATGCTGCCAGGGAGGGACCACCAGGACATGAGGAGAGGTGCAACATGCTGCCAGGGAGGGACCACCAGGACATGAGGAGAGGTGCAACATGCTGCCAGGGACCCAGGACATGAGGAGAGGTGCAACATGCTGCCAGGGACCACCAGGACATGAGGAGAGGTGCAACATGCTGCCAGGGACCACCAGGACATGAGGAGAGGTGCAACATGCTGCCAGGGACCACCAGGACATGAGGAGAGGTGCAACATGCTGCCAGGGACCACCAGGACATGAGGAGAGGTGCAACATGCTGCCAGGGACCACCAGGACATGAGGAGAGGTGCAACATGCTGCCATACAGGGACCACCAGGACATGAGGAGAGGTGCAACATGCTGCCAGGGACCACCAGGACATGAGGAGAGGTGCAACATGCTGCCAGGGACCACCAGGACATGAGGAGAGGTGCAACATGCTGCCAGGGACCACCAGGACATGAGGAGAGGTGCAACATGCTGCCAGGGAGGGACCACCAGGACATGAGGAGAGGTGCAACATGCTGCCAGGTACCACCAGGACATGAGGAGAGGTGCAACATGCTGCCAGGGAGGGACCACCAGGACATGAGGAGAGGTGCAACATGCTGCCAGGGACCCAGGACATGAGGAGAGGTGCAACATGCTGCCAGGGACCACCAGGACATGAGGAGAGGTGCAACATGCTGCCAGGGACCACCAGGACATGAGGAGAGGTGCAACATGCTGCCATACAGGGACCACCAGGACATGAGGAGAGGTGCAACATGCTGCCATACAGGGACCACCAGGACATGAGGAGAGGTGCAACATGCTGCCAGGGAGGGACCACCAGGACATGAGGAGAGGTGCAACATGCTGCCAGGGACCCAGGACATGAGGAGAGGTGCAACATGCTGCCAGGGACCACCAGGACATGAGGAGAGGTGCAACATGCTGCCAGGGAGGGACCACCAGGACATGAGGAGAGGTGCAACATGCTGCCAGGGACCCAGGACATGAGGAGAGGTGCAACATGCTGCCAGGGACCCAGGACATGAGGAGAGGTGCAACATGCTGCCAGGGACCACCAGGACATGAGGAGAGGTGCAACATGCTGCCAGGGAGGGACCACCAGGACATGAGGAGAGGTGCAACATGCTGCCAGGGACCACCAGGACATGAGGAGAGGTGCAACATGCTGCCAGGGACCACCAGGACATGAGGAGTGGTGCAACATGCTGCCAGGGACCACCAGGACATGAGGAGAGGTGCAACATGCTGCCAGGGACCCAGGACATGAGGAGAGGTGCAACATGCTGCCAGGGACCACCAGGACATGAGGAGAGGTGCAACATGCTGCCAGGGAGGGACCACCAGGACATGAGGAGAGGTGCAACATGCTGCCAGGGACCCAGGACATGAGGAGAGGTGCAACATGCTGCCAGGGACCCAGGACATGAGGAGAGGTGCAACATGCTGCCAGGGACCACCAGGACATGAGGAGAGGTGCAACATGCTGCCAGGGAGGGACCACCAGGACATGAGGAGAGGTGCAACATGCTGCCAGGGACCACCAGGACATGAGGAGAGGTGCAACATGCTGCCAGGGACCACCAGGACATGAGGAGAGGTGCAACATGCTGCCAGGGAGGGACCACCAGGACATGAGGAGAGGTGCAACATGCTGCCATACAGGGACCACCGGGACATGAGGAGAGGTGCAACATGCTGCCAGGGAGGGACCACCAGGACATGAGGAGAGGTGCAACATGCTGCCAGGGACCCAGGACATGAGGAGAGGTGCAACATGCTGCCAGGGACCACCAGGACATGAGGAGAGGTGCAACATGCTGCCAGGGACCACCAGGACATGAGGAGAGGTGCAACATGCTGCCATACAGGGACCACCAGGACATGAGGAGAGGTGCAACATGCTGCCATACAGGGACCACCAGGACATGAGGAGAGGTGCAACATGCTGCCAGGGAGGGACCACCAGGACATGAGGAGAGGTGCAACATGCTGCCAGGTACCACCAGGACATGAGGAGAGGTGCAACATGCTGCCAGGGAGGGACCACCAGGCCATGAGGAGAGGTGCAACATGCTGCCAGGGACCCAGGACATGAGGAGAGGTGCAACATGCTGCCAGGGACCACCAGGACATGAGGAGAGGTGCAACATGCTGCCAGGGACCACCAGGACATGAGGAGAGGTGCAACATGCTGCCATACAGGGACCACCAGGACATGAGGAGAGGTGCAACATGCTACCATACAGGGACCACCAGGACATGAGGAGAGGTGCAACATGCTGCCAGGGAGGGACCACCAGGACATGAGGAGAGGTGCAACATGCTGCCAGGGACCCAGGACATGAGGAGAGGTGCAACATGCTGCCAGGGACCACCAGAACATGAGGAGAGGTGCAACATGCTGCCAGGGAGGGACCACCAGGACATGATGAGAGGTGCAACATGCTGCCAGGGACCCAGGACATGAGGAGAGGTGCAACATGCTGCCAGGGACCCAGGACATGAGGAGAGGTGCAACATGCTGCCAGGGACCACCAGGACATGAGGAGAGGTGCAACATGCTGCCAGGGAGGGACCACCAGGACATGAGGAGAGGTGCAACATGCTGCCATACAGGGACCACCGGGACATGAGGAGAGGTGCAACATGCTGCCAGGGAGGGACCACCAGGACATGAGGAGAGGTGCAACATGCTGCCAGGGAGGGACCACCAGGACATGAGGAGAGGTGCAACATGCTGCCATACAGGGACCACCGGGACATGAGGAGAGGTGCAACATGCTGCCAGGGAGGGACCACCAGGACATGAGGAGAGGTGCAACATGCTGCCAGGGACCCAGGACATGGGGAGAGGTGCAACATGCTGCCAGGGACCACCAGGACATGAGGAGAGGTGCAACATGCTGCCAGGGACCACCAGGACATGAGGAGAGGTGCAACATGCTGCCATACAGGGACCACCAGGACATGAGGAGAGGTGCAACATGCTGCCATACAGGGAACACCAGGACATGAGGAGAGGTGCAACATGCTGCCAGGGAGGGACCACCAGGACATGAGGAGAGGTGCAACATGCTACCATACAGGGACCACCAGGACATGAGGAGAGGTGCAACATGCTGCCAGGGAGGGACCACCAGGACATGAGGAGAGGTGCAACATGCTGCCAGGGACCCAGGACATGAGTATAGGTGCAACATGCTGCCAGGGACCACCAGAACATGAGGAGAGGTGCAACATGCTGCCAGGGAGGGACCACCAGGACATGAGGAGAGGTGCAACATGCTGCCAGGGACCCAGGAGATGAGGAGAGGTGCAACATGCTGCCAGGGACCCAGGACATGAGGAGAGGTGCAACATGCTGCCAGGGACCACCAGGACATGAGGAGAGGTGCAACATGCTGCCAGGGAGGGACCACCAGGACATGAGGAGAGGTGCAACATGCTGCCATACAGGGACCACCGGGACATGAGGAGAGGTGCAACATGCTGCCAGGGAGGGACCACCAGGACATGAGGAGAGGTGCAACATGCTGCCAGGGACCCAGGACATGGGGAGAGGTGCAACATGCTGCCAGGGACCACCAGGACATGAGGAGAGGTGCAACATGCTGCCAGGGAGGGACCACCAGGACATGAGGAGAGGTGCAACATGCTGCCATACAGGGACCACCGGGACATGAGGAGAGGTGCAACATGCTGCCAGGGAGGGACCACCAGGACATGAGGAGAGGTGCAACATGCTGCCAGGGACCCAGGACATGGGGAGAGGTGGAACATGCTGCCAGGGACCACCAGGACATGAGGAGAGGTGCAACATGCTGCCAGGGACCACCAGGACATGAGGAGAGGTGCAACATGCTGCCATACAGGGACCACCAGGACATGAGGAGAGGTGCAACATGCTGCCATACAGGGACCACCAGGACATGAGGAGAGGTGCAACATGCTGCCAGGGAGGGACCACCAGGACATGAGGAGAGGTGCAACATGCTGCCAGGTACCACCAGGACATGAGGAGAGGTGCAACATGCTGCCAGGGAGGGACCACCAGGACATGAGGAGAGGTGCAACATGCTGCCAGGGACCCAGGACATGAGGAGAGGTGCAACATGCTGCCAGGGACCACCAGGACATGAGGAGAGGTGCAACATGCTGCCAGGGACCACCAGGACATGAGGAGAGGTGCAACATGCTGCCATACAGGGACCACCAGGACATGAGGAGAGGTGCAACATGCTACCATACAGGGACCACCAGGACATGAGGAGAGGTGCAACATGCTGCCAGGGAGGGACCACCAGGACATGAGGAGAGGTGCAACATGCTGCCAGGGACCCAGGACATGAGGAGAGGTGCAACATGCTGCCAGGGACCACCAGAACATGAGGAGAGGTGCAACATGCTGCCAGGGAGGGACCACCAGGACATGAGGAGAGGTGCAACATGCTGCCAGGGACCCAGGACATGAGGAGAGGTGCAACATGCTGCCAGGGACCCAGGACATGAGGAGAGGTGCAACATGCTGCCAGGGACCACCAGGACATGAGGAGAGGTGCAACATGCTGCCAGGGAGGGACCACCAGGACATGAGGAGAGGTGCAACATGCTGCCATACAGGGACCACCGGGACATGAGGAGAGGTGCAACATGCTGCCAGGGAGGGACCACCAGGACATGAGGAGAGGTGCAACATGCTGCCAGGGAGGGACCACCAGGACATGAGGAGAGGTGCAACATGCTGCCATACAGGGACCACCGGGACATGAGGAGAGGTGCAACATGCTGCCAGGGAGGGACCACCAGGACATGAGGAGAGGTGCAACATGCTGCCAGGGACCCAGGACATGGGGAGAGGTGCAACATGCTGCCAGGGACCACCAGGACATGAGGAGAGGTGCAACATGCTGCCAGGGACCACCAGGACATGAGGAGAGGTGCAACATGCTGCCATACAGGGACCACCAGGACATGAGGAGAGGTGCAACATGCTGCCATACAGGGAACACCAGGACATGAGGAGAGGTGCAACATGCTGCCAGGGAGGGACCACCAGGACATGAGGAGAGGTGCAACATGCTACCATACAGGGACCACCAGGACATGAGGAGAGGTGCAACATGCTGCCAGGGAGGGACCACCAGGACATGAGGAGAGGTGCAACATGCTGCCAGGGACCCAGGACATGAGTATAGGTGCAACATGCTGCCAGGGACCACCAGAACATGAGGAGAGGTGCAACATGCTGCCAGGGAGGGACCACCAGGACATGAGGAGAGGTGCAACATGCTGCCAGGGACCCAGGAGATGAGGAGAGGTGCAACATGCTGCCAGGGACCCAGGACATGAGGAGAGGTGCAACATGCTGCCAGGGACCACCAGGACATGAGGAGAGGTGCAACATGCTGCCAGGGAGGGACCACCAGGACATGAGGAGAGGTGCAACATGCTGCCATACAGGGACCACCGGGCCATGAGGAGAGGTGCAACATGCTGCCAGGGAGGGACCACCAGGACATGAGGAGAGGTGCAACATGCTGCCAGGGACCCAGGACATGGGGAGAGGTGCAACATGCTGCCAGGGACCACCAGGACATGAGGAGACGGGCAACATGCTGCCAGGGAGGGACCACCAGGACATGAGGAGAGGTGCAACATGCTGCCATACAGGGACCACCGGGACATGAGGAGAGGTGCAACATGCTGCCAGGGAGGGACCACCAGGACATGAGGAGAGGTGCAACATGCTGCCAGGGACCCAGGACATGGGGAGAGGTGGAACATGCTGCCAGGGACCACCAGGACATGAGGAGAGGTGCAACATGCTGCCAGGGACCACCAGGACATGAGGAGAGGTGCAACATGCTGCCATACAGGGACCACCAGGACATGAGGAGAGGTGCAACATGCTGCCATACAGGGACCACCAGGACATGAGGAGAGGTGCAACATGCTGCCAGGGAGGGACCACCAGGACATGAGGAGAGGTGCAACATGCTGCCAGGTACCACCAGGACATGAGGAGAGGTGCAACATGCTGCCAGGGAGGGACCACCAGGACATGAGGAGAGGTGCAACATGCTGCCAGGGACCCAGGACATGAGGAGAGGTGCAACATGCTGCCAGGGACCACCAGGACATGAGGAGAGGTGCAACATGCTGCCAGGGACCACCAGGACATGAGGAGAGGTGCAACATGCTGCCATACAGGGACCACCAGGACATGAGGAGAGGTGCAACATGCTACCATACAGGGACCACCAGGACATGAGGAGAGGTGCAACATGCTGCCAGGGAGGGACCACCAGGACATGAGGAGAGGTGCAACATGCTGCCAGGGACCCAGGACATGAGGAGAGGTGCAACATGCTGCCAGGGAGGGACCACCAGGACATGAGGAGAGGTGCAACATGCTGCCATACAGGGACCACCGGGACATGAGGAGAGGTGCAACATGCTGCCAGGGAGGGACCACCAGGACATGAGGAGAGGTGCAACATGCTGCCAGGGACCCAGGACATGGGGAGAGGTGGAACATGCTGCCAGGGACCACCAGGACATGAGGAGAGGTGCAACATGCTGCCAGGGACCACCAGGACATGAGGAGAGGTGCAACATGCTGCCATACAGGGACCACCAGGACATGAGGAGAGGTGCAACATGCTGCCATACAGGGACCACCAGGACATGAGGAGAGGTGCAACATGCTGCCAGGGAGGGACCACCAGGACATGAGGAGAGGTGCAACATGCTGCCAGGTACCACCAGGACATGAGGAGAGGTGCAACATGCTGCCAGGGAGGGACCACCAGGACATGAGGAGAGGTGCAACATGCTGCCAGGGACCCAGGACATGAGGAGAGGTGCAACATGCTGCCAGGGACCACCAGGACATGAGGAGAGGTGCAACATGCTGCCAGGGACCACCAGGACATGAGGAGAGGTGCAACATGCTGCCATACAGGGACCACCAGGACATGAGGAGAGGTGCAACATGCTACCATACAGGGACCACCAGGACATGAGGAGAGGTGCAACATGCTGCCAGGGAGGGACCACCAGGACATGAGGAGAGGTGCAACATGCTGCCAGGGACCCAGGACATGAGGAGAGGTGCAACATGCTGCCAGGGACCACCAGAACATGAGGAGAGGTGCAACATGCTGCCAGGGAGGGACCACCAGGACATGAGGAGAGGTGCAACATGCTGCCAGGGACCCAGGACATGAGGAGAGGTGCAACATGCTGCCAGGGACCCAGGACATGAGGAGAGGTGCAACATGCTGCCAGGGACCACCAGGACATGAGGAGAGGTGCAACATGCTGCCAGGGAGGGACCACCAGGACATGAGGAGAGGTGCAACATGCTGCCATACAGGGACCACCGGGACATGAGGAGAGGTGCAACATGCTGCCAGGGAGGGACCACCAGGACATGAGGAGAGGTGCAACATGCTGCCAGGGAGGGACCACCAGGACATGAGGAGAGGTGCAACATGCTGCCATACAGGGACCACCGGGACATGAGGAGAGGTGCAACATGCTGCCAGGGAGGGACCACCAGGACATGAGGAGAGGTGCAACATGCTGCCAGGGACCCAGGACATGGGGAGAGGTGCAACATGCTGCCAGGGACCACCAGGACATGAGGAGAGGTGCAACATGCTGCCAGGGACCACCAGGACATGAGGAGAGGTGCAACATGCTGCCATACAGGGACCACCAGGACATGAGGAGAGGTGCAACATGCTGCCATACAGGGAACACCAGGACATGAGGAGAGGTGCAACATGCTGCCAGGGAGGGACCACCAGGACATGAGGAGAGGTGCAACATGCTACCATACAGGGACCACCAGGACATGAGGAGAGGTGCAACATGCTGCCAGGGAGGGACCACCAGGACATGAGGAGAGGTGCAACATGCTGCCAGGGACCCAGGACATGAGTATAGGTGCAACATGCTGCCAGGGACCACCAGAACATGAGGAGAGGTGCAACATGCTGCCAGGGAGGGACCACCAGGACATGAGGAGAGGTGCAACATGCTGCCAGGGACCCAGGAGATGAGGAGAGGTGCAACATGCTGCCAGGGACCCAGGACATGAGGAGAGGTGCAACATGCTGCCAGGGACCACCAGGACATGAGGAGAGGTGCAACATGCTGCCAGGGAGGGACCACCAGGACATGAGGAGAGGTGCAACATGCTGCCATACAGGGACCACCGGGCCATGAGGAGAGGTGCAACATGCTGCCAGGGAGGGACCACCAGGACATGAGGAGAGGTGCAACATGCTGCCAGGGACCCAGGACATGGGGAGAGGTGCAACATGCTGCCAGGGACCACCAGGACATGAGGAGACGGGCAACATGCTGCCAGGGAGGGACCACCAGGACATGAGGAGAGGTGCAACATGCTGCCATACAGGGACCACCGGGACATGAGGAGAGGTGCAACATGCTGCCAGGGAGGGACCACCAGGACATGAGGAGAGGTGCAACATGCTGCCAGGGACCCAGGACATGGGGAGAGGTGGAACATGCTGCCAGGGACCACCAGGACATGAGGAGAGGTGCAACATGCTGCCAGGGACCACCAGGACATGAGGAGAGGTGCAACATGCTGCCATACAGGGACCACCAGGACATGAGGAGAGGTGCAACATGCTGCCATACAGGGACCACCAGGACATGAGGAGAGGTGCAACATGCTGCCAGGGAGGGACCACCAGGACATGAGGAGAGGTGCAACATGCTGCCAGGTACCACCAGGACATGAGGAGAGGTGCAACATGCTGCCAGGGAGGGACCACCAGGACATGAGGAGAGGTGCAACATGCTGCCAGGGACCCAGGACATGAGGAGAGGTGCAACATGCTGCCAGGGACCACCAGGACATGAGGAGAGGTGCAACATGCTGCCAGGGACCACCAGGACATGAGGAGAGGTGCAACATGCTGCCATACAGGGACCACCAGGACATGAGGAGAGGTGCAACATGCTACCATACAGGGACCACCAGGACATGAGGAGAGGTGCAACATGCTGCCAGGGAGGGACCACCAGGACATGAGGAGAGGTGCAACATGCTGCCAGGGACCCAGGACATGAGGAGAGGTGCAACATGCTGCCAGGGACCACCAGAACATGAGGAGAGGTGCAACATGCTGCCAGGGAGGGACCACCAGGACATGAGGAGAGGTGCAACATGCTGCCAGGGACCCAGGACATGAGGAGAGGTGCAACATGCTGCCAGGGACCCAGGACATGAGGAGAGGTGCAACATGCTGCCAGGGACCACCAGGACATGAGGAGAGGTGCAACATGCTGCCAGGGACCACCAGGACATGAGGAGAGGTGCAACATGCTGCCAGGGAGGGACCACCAGGACATGAGGAGAGGTGCAACATGCTGCCAGGAAGGGACCACCAGGACATGAGGAGAGGTGCAACATGCTGCCATACAGGGACCACCGGGACATGAGGAGAGGTGCAACATGCTGCCAGGGAGGGACCACCAGGACATGAGGAGAGGTGCAACATGCTGCCAGGGACCCAGGACATGGGGAGAGGTGCAACATGCTGCCAGGGACCACCAGGACATGAGGAGAGGTGCAACATGCTGCCAGGGACCACCAGGACATGAGGAGAGGTGCAACATGCTGCCATACAGGGACCACCAGGACATGAGGAGAGGTGCAACATGCTACCATACAGGGACCACCAGGACATGAGGAGAGGTGCAACATGCTGCCAGGGAGGGACCACCAGGACATGAGGAGAGGTGCAACATGCTGCCAGGGACCCAGGACATGAGGAGAGGTGCAACATGCTGCCAGGGAGGGACCACCAGGACATGAGGAGAGGTGCAACATGCTGCCATACAGGGACCACCGGGACATGAGGAGAGGTGCAACATGCTGCCAGGGAGGGACCACCAGGACATGAGGAGAGGTGCAACATGCTGCCAGGGACCCAGGACATGGGGAGAGGTGGAACATGCTGCCAGGGACCACCAGGACATGAGGAGAGGTGCAACATGCTGCCAGGGACCACCAGGACATGAGGAGAGGTGCAACATGCTGCCATACAGGGACCACCAGGACATGAGGAGAGGTGCAACATGCTGCCATACAGGGACCACCAGGACATGAGGAGAGGTGCAACATGCTGCCAGGGAGGGACCACCAGGACATGAGGAGAGGTGCAACATGCTGCCAGGTACCACCAGGACATGAGGAGAGGTGCAACATGCTGCCAGGGAGGGACCACCAGGACATGAGGAGAGGTGCAACATGCTGCCAGGGACCCAGGACATGAGGAGAGGTGCAACATGCTGCCAGGGACCACCAGGACATGAGGAGAGGTGCAACATGCTGCCAGGGACCACCAGGACATGAGGAGAGGTGCAACATGCTGCCATACAGGGACCACCAGGACATGAGGAGAGGTGCAACATGCTACCATACAGGGACCACCAGGACATGAGGAGAGGTGCAACATGCTGCCAGGGAGGGACCACCAGGACATGAGGAGAGGTGCAACATGCTGCCAGGGACCCAGGACATGAGGAGAGGTGCAACATGCTGCCAGGGACCACCAGAACATGAGGAGAGGTGCAACATGCTGCCAGGGAGGGACCACCAGGACATGAGGAGAGGTGCAACATGCTGCCAGGGACCCAGGACATGAGGAGAGGTGCAACATGCTGCCAGGGACCCAGGACATGAGGAGAGGTGCAACATGCTGCCAGGGACCACCAGGACATGAGGAGAGGTGCAACATGCTGCCAGGGAGGGACCACCAGGACATGAGGAGAGGTGCAACATGCTGCCATACAGGGACCACCGGGACATGAGGAGAGGTGCAACATGCTGCCAGGGAGGGACCACCAGGACATGAGGAGAGGTGCAACATGCTGCCAGGGAGGGACCACCAGGACATGAGGAGAGGTGCAACATGCTGCCATACAGGGACCACCGGGACATGAGGAGAGGTGCAACATGCTGCCAGGGAGGGACCACCAGGACATGAGGAGAGGTGCAACATGCTGCCAGGGACCCAGGACATGGGGAGAGGTGCAACATGCTGCCAGGGACCACCAGGACATGAGGAGAGGTGCAACATGCTGCCAGGGACCACCAGGACATGAGGAGAGGTGCAACATGCTGCCATACAGGGACCACCAGGACATGAGGAGAGGTGCAACATGCTGCCATACAGGGAACACCAGGACATGAGGAGAGGTGCAACATGCTGCCAGGGAGGGACCACCAGGACATGAGGAGAGGTGCAACATGCTACCATACAGGGACCACCAGGACATGAGGAGAGGTGCAACATGCTGCCAGGGAGGGACCACCAGGACATGAGGAGAGGTGCAACATGCTGCCAGGGACCCAGGACATGAGTATAGGTGCAACATGCTGCCAGGGACCACCAGAACATGAGGAGAGGTGCAACATGCTGCCAGGGAGGGACCACCAGGACATGAGGAGAGGTGCAACATGCTGCCAGGGACCCAGGAGATGAGGAGAGGTGCAACATGCTGCCAGGGACCCAGGACATGAGGAGAGGTGCAACATGCTGCCAGGGACCACCAGGACATGAGGAGAGGTGCAACATGCTGCCAGGGAGGGACCACCAGGACATGAGGAGAGGTGCAACATGCTGCCATACAGGGACCACCGGGCCATGAGGAGAGGTGCAACATGCTGCCAGGGAGGGACCACCAGGACATGAGGAGAGGTGCAACATGCTGCCAGGGACCCAGGACATGGGGAGAGGTGCAACATGCTGCCAGGGACCACCAGGACATGAGGAGACGGGCAACATGCTGCCAGGGAGGGACCACCAGGACATGAGGAGAGGTGCAACATGCTGCCATACAGGGACCACCGGGACATGAGGAGAGGTGCAACATGCTGCCAGGGAGGGACCACCAGGACATGAGGAGAGGTGCAACATGCTGCCAGGGACCCAGGACATGGGGAGAGGTGGAACATGCTGCCAGGGACCACCAGGACATGAGGAGAGGTGCAACATGCTGCCAGGGACCACCAGGACATGAGGAGAGGTGCAACATGCTGCCATACAGGGACCACCAGGACATGAGGAGAGGTGCAACATGCTGCCATACAGGGACCACCAGGACATGAGGAGAGGTGCAACATGCTGCCAGGGAGGGACCACCAGGACATGAGGAGAGGTGCAACATGCTGCCAGGTACCACCAGGACATGAGGAGAGGTGCAACATGCTGCCAGGGAGGGACCACCAGGACATGAGGAGAGGTGCAACATGCTGCCAGGGACCCAGGACATGAGGAGAGGTGCAACATGCTGCCAGGGACCACCAGGACATGAGGAGAGGTGCAACATGCTGCCAGGGACCACCAGGACATGAGGAGAGGTGCAACATGCTGCCATACAGGGACCACCAGGACATGAGGAGAGGTGCAACATGCTACCATACAGGGACCACCAGGACATGAGGAGAGGTGCAACATGCTGCCAGGGAGGGACCACCAGGACATGAGGAGAGGTGCAACATGCTGCCAGGGACCCAGGACATGAGGAGAGGTGCAACATGCTGCCAGGGACCACCAGAACATGAGGAGAGGTGCAACATGCTGCCAGGGAGGGACCACCAGGACATGAGGAGAGGTGCAACATGCTGCCAGGGACCCAGGACATGAGGAGAGGTGCAACATGCTGCCAGGGACCCAGGACATGAGGAGAGGTGCAACATGCTGCCAGGGACCACCAGGACATGAGGAGAGGTGCAACATGCTGCCAGGGAGGGACCACCAGGACATGAGGAGAGGTGCAACATGCTGCCATACAGGGACCACCGGGACATGAGGAGAGGTGCAACATGCTGCCAGGGAGGGACCACCAGGACATGAGGAGAGGTGCAACATGCTGCCAGGGACCCAGGACATGGGGAGAGGTGCAACATGCTGCGAGGGACCACCAGGACATGAGGAGAGGTGCAACATGCTGCCAGGAAGGGACCACCAGGACATGAGGAGAGGTGCAACATGCTGCCATACAGGGACCACCGGGACATGAGGAGAGGTGCAACATGCTGCCAGGGAGGGACCACCAGGACATGAGGAGAGGTGCAACATGCTGCCAGGGACCCAGGACATGGGGAGAGGTGCAACATGCTGCCAGGGACCACCAGGACATGAGGAGAGGTGCAACATGCTGCCAGGGACCACCAGGACATGAGGAGAGGTGCAACATGCTGCCATACAGGGACCACCAGGACATGAGGAGAGGTGCAACATGCTGCCATACAGGGACCACCAGGACATGAGGAGAGGTGCAACATGCTGCCAGGGAGGGACCACCAGGACATGAGGAGAGGTGCAACATGCTACCATACAGGGACCACCAGGACATGAGGAGAGGTGCAACATGCTGCCAGGGAGGGACCACCAGGACATGAGGAGAGGTGCAACATGCTGCCAGGGACCCAGGACATGAGGAGAGGTGCAACATGCTGCCAGGGACCACCAGAACATGAGGAGAGGTGCAACATGCTGCCAGGGAGGGACCACCAGGACATGAGGAGAGGTGCAACATGCTGCCAGGGACCCAGGACATGAGGAGAGGTGCAACATGCTGCCAGGGACCCAGGACATGAGGAGAGGTGCAACATGCTGCCAGGGACCACCAGGACATGAGGAGAGGTGCAACATGCTGCCAGGGAGGGACCACCAGGACATGAGGAGAGGTGCAACATGCTGCCATACAGGGACCACCGGGACATGAGGAGAGGTGCAACATGCTGCCAGGGAGGGACCACCAGGACATGAGGAGAGGTGCAACATGCTGCCAGGGACCCAGGACATGGGGAGAGGTGCAACATGCTGCCAGGGACCACCAGGACATGAGGAGAGGTGCAACATGCTGCCAGGGAGGGACCACCAGGACATGAGGAGAGGTGCAACATGCTGCCAGGGAGGGACCACCAGGACATGAGGAGAGGTGCAACATGCTGCCATACAGGGACCACCGGGACATGAGGAGAGGTGCAACATGCTGCCAGGGAGGGACCACCAGGACATGAGGAGAGGTGCAACATGCTGCCAGGGACCCAGGACATGGGGAGAGGTGCAACATGCTGCCAGGGACCACCAGGACATGAGGAGAGGTGCAACATGCTGCCAGGGACCACCAGGACATGAGGAGAGGTGCAACATGCTGCCATACAGGGACCACCAGGACATGAGGAGAGGTGCAACATGCTGCCATAGAGGGACCACCAGGACATGAGGAGAGGTGCAACATGCTGCCAGGGAGGGACCACCAGGACATGAGGAGAGGTGCAACTGTCATAGAAATTTAGACTGCAAACATATAATAATACCCCTTTATTGCACTCTGATGTTATCTTATCTGTGACACCCCTGTGGTGTTGTTTGGTTACTTTGTTACTGTCCCAAATTCCTTTGGGCTATGTTGGGGGTTGTCTCTTGTGGGAGTGGAGACTATAAAGGCTGTGACCTTATGTTTACTCAGAGAGTCAGACTGGGGTTGTTCCGTACAATGGTACCAGTGTACGTTGGGAAAAAAGAATAGTCTATTCAATAAATCACTCATTACGTTGCCTGCTGTCTAAATAGGGGGACGAGATCCTGCCTTAGGGTATCCTTGTTGTTTTATGAAGCAACAAAAAATTGGCTAGCCAGAGTGTGTGTGTGTGTGTGTATTGTCCTAAAGTGTATGTCTGTGAGTGTTAAATGTATGGCCTAAAAAGGGAGACAAGTTGTCTTGCCTAACTTCGTAGCTACTGAGAAGGGGGGTTAATCCTCGCCGTATACTAGGGTACCTTTGCTAACAAAAGCATAAAACAATTGTGAAGCGCTATGTATGGATATATCATTTGAAAATTAATGTGAATGGTCTGTCATGACAACTGATTGAGTGTTGAATGGAGTGATCTGCCTGTATGTGAGTGTGTGAGAGAGGCAGACAGTGTGAGACAGTAAAGGAGTGTGAGAGGAAATTGTGAAAAAGGGATGTTAAATAGTTAACAGCCTAGAATGAAAATGAAGATATGAGGATTATGATATAGAGATATACCAGAAAGGTAAAGTAATAAGTTTTAAATCATATGTCATATGATTCTCGAGACGAGAAAATGGAAATAGTTCCAAATAGGGATAAAAATAAGGAAGTGAATAGTACCTACAGTATGTGTATGAGTGAAAATGCTCAAATTTGTGAAGAACATTTCTGGAGAAGATATTTAGGTGAATTTATGGGCAGTTTCTGTGTCGAAATGTGGGCTAGAGTAGTCAACAGGTGAAAATGGTAGTCAAAATAGTTTAATCTATTACCTCACTCAGTTCTCCTGAGTGTGGGGCTAAAGTAGCCTTGATGAAAGAGTAGCATCGATGACTGGTTTACTAGTTATCACTTCATTTTGATCAAGTGACTGTCTAATATAGACTTATTTATCCTTAACATGGCATGGTAGCTAGCCCCTGAGGGCTATTACGGTTCCCTTTAAGGGGAGTTGTCGTGAAATTTAAAATTGTTTTAATTGTAGACAGATTGGAGAAAAAAAAATGACAAACAGTATGTTAATGTTAAAATGTTTAAGGTAAAACAGAATGGATAGGTAAGATTAGGATATAGGAACACCGAATAGGCCGAAAATATTACAGAGCAGTGTATGCAATCAATGCATTCAAAAGAGCTGAAAATGTTTTATGGACCCATAATAGTGATTATTGTTTAAGTTGTAAACGACACTTTTGGATAAGCCAGAGCTTTTGTTTGTAAAGGACAGGGAAATCCTTAAGAGCCCAATAAAAGGCCTACAAATAACGAACCTTCATTTACCACCTACAGTATGTTGCGTCCTTTTCACCCCTAGGCCAACTCGTAGTGTTAGGGTTAATTTAAGAACGTAAAATGTGCTGGGGGAGTAGTAGAAGCTCCAAGCCGTCGGCTTGTAAAAGCAGAAAAGGCAAAGAATGTGAAGTCTTTTACCCCAGGTGGTTCGCAAAATGCCTGGGGGTAGTGTTTTGTTGTATTAGTAATAGTCAGTATAGGGAAAACCAGCTGTGTTTGTTAAACTATTCTTAACCCTTGGTTATCAGTTTAGCGGGGGGTGGGTCAAGCTGTTTTGTGAGATAATTACCCCCCCTGTTGTAATGAGTTTTATTATAGGCAGGAGAGGAGAAAAGTGAACCACAGCATGTGGCAGGATTTAAGAAAGAAAAGACATAGGAAAGGCCATTCGGCTTGAGATAGATAGACATTGACCAAGCCATTAGTAAATTGTAAATTAGGTATTTGGTTTTTAATAAGGGAACATCTGTAAGTATGTGTTCCCTAATGAGAATGTAAAGGGTTACTTCCCAAGATAGTTACATTTTGTAACTGTCATTTGTAAAGGTCTACAGATTATCAGCTCCAAGCAACCATTTTGTTGAGTTTGCACCCCTGTGGTTTATTGACCCTTAGGAGACTGACCTGGCCGAAAGCAATTAGTGAAGTAAAAATACCAGGTTTCTCTAGAGTCTAAGGGCCTGTACAGACGAGGACGTATTCGGTGTTTCTGGGGCAAGTAATTAGCCGATCTACCCTTTTTGTCACACGGAGACGGCGTTTTGGGGGACTTTAACGGCTAATTTTGAAACTACCTTCCAGAGTGGGAAAGTTTGGAGACGCGACTTTCACGTCTCCGTGTGTACAGCGAATGCCGCCTAATTTGCTGAAACGGTGATGTCATAGTCCCCTCGCCCCTCCAAACTAACCAGTGTTAATGGTTTATTTCACCATAACCACTTACATATAAGTATCACAGCTATTTTATATTTGCACATAATGTCTATAAATCTCTTCTCCAAAAATAGCCGATCTGCAGCCCGCACGCATGCAAACCGTTGTTGAGATTGAGCAGGCATGCACGAGAGAGGAGTTTTGTGTGTGAGGAGCTGATCACAGATAGAGGGAAAGTGTTATATTTGGCCTATTATTTATGATATATATTATTGACCGCGTCGCAGTCACAGTCACAGAGAGAGAGAGAGAGAGAGAGAGAGAGAGAGATGCTGCGTGTTAAAAAATAGAAGGCGCGCGCTCTCTCTCGCTCTCTCTCTCTCTCTCTCTCTCACACTCTCTCTCTCTCTCTCTCTCTCTCTCACACTTACTTTGTGCTTGCTGCTGTTTTCAGAAGAATTAATCCAAGGTTTGTCATATATTATGGTTTAGTAGGCAATGGCATACACTTTAGCTGGTCAGTCAGTGTGTGCAGACTCAGAGAGAGAAGCAGCACTGCTCTGCTCATTAAATTGATATGACGCATATGCGCATCTGATCAAGATAATTAGTTATTTGGCAACACCTGTGTGAAATACCAACGCTTTCATATAGCCTTTAGAATAAGCTTTTTCTTTTTTTTGTGGCCATCTGCAGGCCAGCCATGTGTACTGCATCTTTATCTTGAAAACGAAGCAGTTTACCGGTCTCGAGTGGACGTCGTACATAATTAACATAACCGCAATGTAGACGCAGTAAGTTTTATATCGTTCACAAAACTTAGGCGGGGAACAGCCCGCGACGTCCTCGTGAAGGCAGCCCTTAAGAAAGGCAAACGTTAGTTTTGTGGTATCTGAGCCAGAGACCTGATCATGTACTGTACTGTATGTCTTAAAGTGCATGACAAGTGCACATAAAAGATATCTGCCTGATACAAGTGATTGCATTTATCGAGGATTAGCCTTTAAGAACCTTCTTTAGGCCTAACACAGGCTAACAAGCAGTCACTGTTTGGCAAATAGGAATAGTGTGACGATGTTCGATTTGGTGACATCTTTTGCGAGGATCTGAGAAATTCAGATAAATTGAAATATGGACAATTTAGGCATTTAGCAGATGCTCTTAATCCAGAGCGACTTACATTAGGTAAGAACAAAAAAGCATGGAAATATATCACATATATGAATATAATTATTAGAGTAATAGCAGCTATAATTGTGATAATTTAGAATAGTTGTTTGCAGATGTGCAAAACATATGCATCAGTCAAGGTAAGCCTACTCTTGATCCGTTACCTTGAGAGAGGGGTACAGGCTACAAGCCACATATACTGGGTTGATTTTTTTTCCAGTGTGGCCGCGAGCACGCACTGTGGGAAGTGTGGATGTTGCACGGAACTTTGGGACACTTATTGACACTGAACTGTACGGAGACGTGACTGCGTGATGGGGCTGGGCACCCCATGTTACTGGCAGCGTGAAAAGGAACTGTGTTCAATACAAGGCGTAGCTGTTCCCGACTTATGCAACGAAATGGAGTATATGTTTGGACATCTGATTTTGTGACTATACCGTGGAAACTATGCAGATTTTTGTGGCTAGCAAGAAGCTGTATTTTCTCTCTCTGTAGTGATGGAGAGAGGTGTTGGTAAAAAT
Source organism: Electrona antarctica (assembly GCF_951216825.1). Lineage (NCBI taxonomy): Eukaryota > Metazoa > Chordata > Actinopteri > Myctophiformes > Myctophidae > Electrona > Electrona antarctica. The sequence goes on from NC_136811.1 coordinate 5,566,429, forward strand.
TGACAGATGCATATTGACAAAAAATAGAAAAGTATAGCTGCTATGTAAAGAAATGGGTGGTTGGTCTAGTAAACCTCTAAAAATGGGTTTTGACTTGTGCCCCAGGATCTGATCTTATCTTGACCTTATCTTGACAAAGGATAGACTTAAGGAAAACAGCTGGCCTAGTGCTATCTGAATGTTTATGACTTTACAACATGGTCAAGGCATAACAAAACCCCCTTGTCTTTCTGAGGAGATCTCATTCTGTTTACCTCAAAACAGAATGCACCTAAAAGTCAATAGTTTATTTAGGCTGTGCTACAGGTGTTAGCCGTATGGCTGAATGTAAAGGCATACTATGATCAGCTGCTCAGGGCAGATACTACAATACTAAATAAATTAGTGGAGTTCAATAGTATAGTACTAGATAAGTGAGATAGATCATTGAATCACTTCGGCATGTGTGTGCAGTAATTACGCTCACTCAAATAATAAGGACAGTTAAGATAGAATCATTCTTAAGAATGTCCTGCAGTCATGTAGGTCATGTGAGGTAAAATCTTTAGAAGTTGAAACGGTGTAAAATCAGTCAATCTCTACATTATATTGGTTAGAGAATTAATTAGGATGCAAGTTCAGTATATTGCAGGCATAGTTTTGTTAAATAACAATTGATTTGAGTAGTATTTGTAATGATGCATGACAGTTTGGTTGACACTATATTGTGCTATACTCTTGTCTTCAAGACCGGTGAATTTAGATTGAAAATGGAATGTGTGTCACAGATGAGATGAGATGAGATTCAATGTATTGTCAGTGTACAGTACAAGTAAGTATAGCGGAAAGTATTTTCGCATCTCACCAATAGTGCGAACATATCAGTAGAAGGATACATTAGTAGGCTACAGTAGTAAGAGCAGGTATGAGCTGAGCAGTCGTCATTTAAATATTAAATAAATAAGGATTTGAGCAGGAAGAGGAAGACCCATTGACAACTTTGAGTAACATGTTAACAAAAGTGTCTATTGTTTAAATGGCTGCTATTATTTTATTGGCTGTATGAGTTACGTTATTAAGACATATTGTAGTTGGATTAGATGGTCATATTGTGATCTATTTTTTGGACACCCCAAGGTGGAGTATCATATTGATGAGTCATCACACATCTGGTAAGAATCTGGTAAGAGGCTGTACACCGATGGTGGAATGGAACCTAGGACAGGGTTTTTTTTTGTACACTTATATGACAGCTTTGTTTGATGCAGAAATAGAAGTATATGGTGTATTTAAAATAGGACAAAGTATGTGTTTCACTGTAAACATTATTCATATACGTGTGACTACGAAACATGTCTTGCAGCAGGAGGATGTCTAAAAAGTGTTGACATTCCAGTGTTGATTATTGGCTAGATGGCCATGGGGGGATTTCTGCTGGACATGTTGAAACGGTCTGGGACATGATGGTCACATTTTGCTGCTTCTCAGTATGGGTTAAAGGGGTTTGTTTTCGAGGGACGCCTTGAAAACAAACAAGTATTGAGTGTACTAAAAATTGTTATGTTTCCTGTATGAATATTCTGATCCAAGTTTCTTAGGTTCATGGTGGAGGCGATCCAGATTGATGTGACATGAGATTGATTTCTCTCATGTTTTGTGGCATGATGTTACTAACGAAATTAATGGTGTTGCTAACGAAATTGACTAATCTCTGACGGAAATTGAGATTGTGCATGTGTGCATGTGCGCCGAATATCTTGCTGTGTTTGCAGAAGTCATTGGATTTGGAAGTCGAATCTGTGAGTATTACGTAAGTAAGACATGCAATAATCCGATGTTTATTGGTGGAATAATTGAGCATAGAAGGATTTCTTGTTACCATATTTTCTATGTGCATAGAATGTTTTACCTGGTGTATGTTATGTTGTGGTTATATGGTTTATTACTGAACAGCGGTATCGTTTGATGATGCCATATATAAGAGACATAAGAATGTACTTCAGGGATAGGCTACGCAATAAATAGTCAGGGTCAGCTGAGGTCAGCTCCAGCCCTCACAGGAGGTAAAGGGACAATAAGTATTTACGACAGGTAATTATCTCCCCAGGCTTAACAAAAGGTTAGGGTAGGGGTTTAACATGTGTTATAAGTATGCTTCTTTCAGCCCCATAATAAAGAGTCGTTTTGGAAAAACATGACTTAAATTGACTCCACAACGACGACGAGAAGTGGATCTGACGCATGGCTAAGTATCGATTAAAGATGATGTGATTGATAAATGTCGGGTATCATATTTCAGAATCATGCACCCTACAGTGTTGAGTTATTGCAGTAACAAGGTCCTAAGTTCAAAATTGTTGTGCGGAGTCGGGTTGAATGACTGAATGGTTCATTTTGGTGCTGTGTTACATGATAACTGAGAAGGCGTAGGCTGAAGCCAAAGCTTGCTTGTTATGCCTACTCTTGTACCTGTAGTTTCTGGAAATCCTAGTATAAATACGGTTGATTGATACATGTTAAGTTCCAGATCCGACTTGGACATTGCCAAGATGGACCAATAGGAAGGGGGTTTCTCTGTGACTGCTCCTGCGGAACAGAACCCATGGTTAGGAAGGCCAGGGCCCATCTCAAGGGAAATGCCTGTATGCTTATGCCCGGCTCCGTTTAGATTGGTTAATGACATATATTTTGTTTGTAAGTTGTTGGGTTACTCGCACTGGTTTTCTTTTATTTTTCAGATATATGATGATGTACGCTGATGTCCCTAACTGGGGGATCAAGTGCTGTTAGCACTCTGGACTCTGAATCCTGCGATCATGTGCTCGGGAGCCGTTTCTGAATGATGTTGCATCACCTGTGCCGTGACAATTTCTGGTCTTTTGGAAGGCTGTGACGTGTGCAGTTCTGTCAAATGGCCGATCTGCAAGCTCACGACATGTCTGGAGCTTGTGGATGTAGTGCACATTGGTGCTTTGAGCTCTGTGAAAGAGCTACTTTCCGGTTTGGATTGCTCTGTGCGGTGTTGACCACATGGCACCTGCAGTACACTATCGAGTGTGCAAGTGGACAGTTCTGAACGGACACTGTCTGGTGCTGAGATGTTTTTTTGGTCTGAGGGCTACAACGTTTTGCTGTATGTTTAATTTGGCTTTGCCTTGTTTTGTTTGTTGTTGTGAAACTATTGTAACACTGTGTATCGTAGGCCTTGTGTGCGGTCGCTCTATGAGGGCCATGTAGGAATTTTCCCTGTTTGTCTAATCCATTGGGTTCCAGGTTTTTTTGCCTACATCTGCGATGTACTGATAAGTGGTGTTTAGGGGTTTTTAAATGTTTAAAAGTGGGGTAATGTCATAGAAATTTAGACTGCAAACATATAATAATACCCCTTTATTGCACTCTGATGTTATCTTATCTGTGACACCCCTGTGGTGTTGTTTGGTTACTTTGTTACTGTCCCAAATTCCTTTGGGCTATGTTGGGGGTTGTCTCTTGTGGGAGTGGAGACTATAAAGGCTGTGACCTTATGTTTACTCAGAGAGTCAGACTGGGGTTTTCCGTTGCATTGAATTGGTCGTGTAAGTTCCTGACTCCTTACTCGAGTAAATCCTAATATTTCCAAACTATGAATCCTTGTGTTGCCTCATTAATATGTCTTCCTGAGCATGTGTCCCACAGATTGCCTTAACACAACATGCTGCCAGGGACCCAGGACATGAGGAGAGGTGCAATATGCTGCCAGGGACCACCAGGACATGAGGAGAGGTGCAACATGCTGCCAGGGAGGGACCACCAGGACATGAGGAGAGGTGCAACATGCTGCCAGGGACCCAGGACATGAGGAGAGGTGCAACATGCTGCCAGGGACCCAGGACATGAGGAGAGGTGCAAGCTGCTGCCAGGGACCACCAGGACATGAGGAGAGGTGCAACATGCTGCCAGGGACCACCAGGACATGAGGAGAGGTGCAACATGCTGCCAGGGACCACCAGGACATGAGGAGAGGTGCAACATGCTGCCAGGGAGGGACCACCAGGACATGAGGAGAGGTGCAACATGCTGCCAGGGACCCAGGACATGAGGAGAGGTGCAACATGCTGCCAGGGACCACCAGGACATGAGGAGAGGTGCAACATGCTGCCAGGGATGGACCACCAGGACATGAGGAGAGGTGCAACATGCTGCCAGGGATGGACCACCAGGACATGAGGAGAGGTGCAACATGCTGACAGGGACCACCAGGACATGAGGAGAGGTGCAACATGCTGCCAGGGAGGGACCACCAGGACATGAGGAGAGGTGCAACATGCTGCCATATACAGGGACCACCAGGACATGAGGAGAGGTGCAACATGCTGCCAGGGACCACCAGGACATGAGGAGAGGTGCAACATGCTGCCAGGGACCACCAGGACATGAGGAGAGGTGCAACATGCTGGCAGGGACCACCAGGACATGAGGAGAGGTGCAACATGCTGCCATACAGGGACCACCAGGACATGAGGAGAGGTGCAACATGCTGCCATACAGGGACCACCAGGACATGAGGAGAGGTGAAACATGCTGCCAGGGACCACCAGGACATGAGGAGAGGTGCAACATGCTGCCATACAGGGACCACCAGGACATGAGGAGAGGTGCAACATGCTGCCAGGGACCACCAGGACATGAGGAGAGGTGCAACATGCTGCCATACAGGGACCACCAGGACATGAGGAGAGGTGCAACATGCTGCCATACAGGGACCACCAGGACATGAGGAGAGGTGCAACATGCTGCCAGGGACCACCAGGACATGAGGAGAGGTGCAACATGCTGCCATATACAGGGACCACCAGGACATGAGGAGAGGTGCAACATGCTGCCAGGGACCACCAGGACATGAGGAGAGGTGCAACATGCTGCCATACAGGGACCACCAGGACATGAGGAGAGGTGCAACATGCTGCCAGGGACCACCAGGACATGAGGAGAGGTGCAACATGCTGGCAGGGACCACCAGGACATGAGGAGAGGTGCAACATGCTGCCATACAGGGACCACCAGGACATGAGGAGAGGTGCAACATGCTGCCATACAGGGACCACCAGGACATGAGGAGAGGTGCAACATGCTGCCAGGGACCACCAGGACATGAGGAGAGGTGCAACATGCTGCCATACAGGGACCACCAGGACAAGAGGAGAGGTGCAACATGCTGCCATACAGGGACCACCAGGACATGAGAAGAGGTGCAACATGCTGCCATACAGGGACCACCAGGACATGAGAAGAGGTGCAACATGCTGCCAGGGACCACCAGGACATGAGGAGAGGTGCAACATGCTGCCATACAGGGACCACCAGGACATGAGGAGAGGTGCAACATGCTGCCAGGGACCACCAGGACATGAGGAGAGGTGCAACATGCTGCCATACAGGGACCACCAGGACATGAGGAGAGGTGCAACATGCTGCCATACAGGGACCACCAGGACATGAGGAGAGGTGCAACATGCTGCCATACAGGGACCACCAGGACATGAGGAGAGGTGCAACATGCTGCCAGGGACCACCAGGACATGAGGAGAGGTGCAACATGCTGCCAGGGACCACCAGGACATGAGGAGAGGTGCAACATGCTGCCATACAGGGACCACCAGGACATGAGGAGAGGCGCAACATGCTGCCAGGGACCCAGGACATGAGGAGAGGTGCAACATGCTGCCAGGGACCCAGGACATAAGGAGAGGTGCAACATGCTGCCAGGGACCACCAGGACATGAGGAGAGGTGCAACATGCTGCCAGGGACCACCAGGACATGAGGAGAGGTGCAACATGCTGCCAGGGACCACCAGGACATGAGGAGAGGTGCAACATGCTGCCAGGGAGGGACCACCAGGACATGAGGAGAGGTGCAACATGCTGCCAGGGACCCAGGACATGAGGAGAGGTGCAACATGCTGCCAGGGACCACCAGGACATGAGGAGAGGTGCAACATGCTGCCAGGGACCACCAGGACATGAGGAGAGGTGCAACATGCTGCCATACAGGGACCACCAGGACATGAGGAGAGGTGCAACATGCTGCCATACAGGGACCACCAGGACATGAGGAGAGGTGCAACATGCTGCCAGGGAGGGACCACCAGGACATGAGGAGAGGTGCAACATGCTGCCAGGGACCCAGGACATGAGGAGAGGTGAAACATGCTGCCAGGGACCACCAGGACATGAGGAGAGGTGCAACATGCTGCCATACAGGGACCACCAGGACATGAGGAGAGGTGCAACATGCTGCCAGGGAGGGACCACCAGGACATGAGGAGAGGTGCAACATGCTGCCAGGGACCACCAGGACATGAGGAGAGGTGCAACATGCTGCCAGGGACCACCAGGACATGAGGAGAGGTGCAACATGCTGCCAGGGAGGGACCACCAGGACATGAGGAGAGGTGCAACATGCTGCCAGGGACCCAGGACATGAGGAGAGGTGCAACATGCTGCCAGGGACCCAGGACATGAGGAAAGGTGCAACATGCTGCCAGGGACCACCAGGACATGAGGAGAGGTGCAACATGCTGCCAGGGACCACCAGGACATGAGGAGAGGTGCAACATGCTGCCATACAGGGACCACCAGGACATGAGGAGAGGTGCAACATGCTGCCAGGGAGGGACCACCAGGACATGAGGAGAGGTGCAACATGCTGCCAGGGACCCAGGACATGAGGAGAGGTGCAACATGCTGCCAGGGACCACCAGGACATGAGGAGAGGTGCAACATGCTGCCAGGGACCACCAGGACATGAGGAGAGGTGCAACATGCTGCCATACAGGGACCACCAGGACATGAGGAGAGGTGCAACATGCTGCCATACAGGGACCACCAGGACATGAGGAGAGGTGCAACATGCTGCCAGGGAGGGACCACCAGGACATGAGGAGAGGTGCAACATGCTGCCAGGTACCACCAGGACATGAGGAGAGGTGCAACATGCTGCCAGGGAGGGACCACCAGGCCATGAGGAGAGGTGCAACATGCTGCCAGGGACCCAGGACATGAGGAGAGGTGCAACATGCTGCCAGGGACCACCAGGACATGAGGAGAGGTGCAACATGCTGCCAGGGACCACCAGGACATGAGGAGAGGTGCAACATGCTGCCATACAGGGACCACCAGGACATGAGGAGAGGTGCAACATGCTACCATACAGGGACCACCAGGACATGAGGAGAGGTGCAACATGCTGCCAGGGAGGGACCACCAGGACATGAGGAGAGGTGCAACATGCTGCCAGGGACCCAGGACATGAGGAGAGGTGCAACATGCTGCCAGGGACCACCAGAACATGAGGAGAGGTGCAACATGCTGCCAGGGAGGGACCACCAGGACATGAGGAGAGGTGCAACATGCTGCCAGGGACCCAGGACATGAGGAGAGGTGCAACATGCTGCCAGGGACCCAGGACATGAGGAGAGGTGCAACATGCTGCCAGGGACCACCAGGACATGAGGAGAGGTGCAACATGCTGCCAGGGAGGGACCACCAGGACATGAGGAGAGGTGCAACATGCTGCCATACAGGGACCACCGGGACATGAGGAGAGGTGCAACATGCTGCCAGGGAGGGACCACCAGGACATGAGGAGAGGTGCAACATGCTGCCAGGGAGGGACCACCAGGACATGAGGAGAGGTGCAACATGCTGCCATACAGGGACCACCGGGACATGAGGAGAGGTGCAACATGCTGCCAGGGAGGGACCACCAGGACATGAGGAGAGGTGCAACATGCTGCCAGGGACCCAGGACATGGGGAGAGGTGCAACATGCTGCCAGGGACCACCAGGACATGAGGAGAGGTGCAACATGCTGCCAGGGACCACCAGGACATGAGGAGAGGTGCAACATGCTGCCATACAGGGACCACCAGGACATGAGGAGAGGTGCAACATGCTGCCATACAGGGACCACCAGGACATGAGGAGAGGTGCAACATGCTGCCAGGGACCACCAGGACATGAGGAGAGGTGCAACATGCTGCCATACAGGGACCACCAGGACAAGAGGAGAGGTGCAACATGCTGCCATACAGGGACCACCAGGACATGAGAAGAGGTGCAACATGCTGCCATACAGGGACCACCAGGACATGAGAAGAGGTGCAACATGCTGCCAGGGACCACCAGGACATGAGGAGAGGTGCAACATGCTGCCATACAGGGACCACCAGGACATGAGGAGAGGTGCAACATGCTGCCAGGGACCACCAGGACATGAGGAGAGGTGCAACATGCTGCCATACAGGGACCACCAGGACATGAGGAGAGGTGCAACATGCTGCCATACAGGGACCACCAGGACATGAGGAGAGGTGCAACATGCTGCCATACAGGGACCACCAGGACATGAGGAGAGGTGCAACATGCTGCCAGGGACCACCAGGACATGAGGAGAGGTGCAACATGCTGCCAGGGACCACCAGGACATGAGGAGAGGTGCAACATGCTGCCATACAGGGACCACCAGGACATGAGGAGAGGCGCAACATGCTGCCAGGGACCCAGGACATGAGGAGAGGTGCAACATGCTGCCAGGGACCCAGGACATAAGGAGAGGTGCAACATGCTGCCAGGGACCACCAGGACATGAGGAGAGGTGCAACATGCTGCCAGGGACCACCAGGACATGAGGAGAGGTGCAACATGCTGCCAGGGACCACCAGGACATGAGGAGAGGTGCAACATGCTGCCAGGGAGGGACCACCAGGACATGAGGAGAGGTGCAACATGCTGCCAGGGACCCAGGACATGAGGAGAGGTGCAACATGCTGCCAGGGACCACCAGGACATGAGGAGAGGTGCAACATGCTGCCAGGGACCACCAGGACATGAGGAGAGGTGCAACATGCTGCCATACAGGGACCACCAGGACATGAGGAGAGGTGCAACATGCTGCCATACAGGGACCACCAGGACATGAGGAGAGGTGCAACATGCTGCCAGGGAGGGACCACCAGGACATGAGGAGAGGTGCAACATGCTGCCAGGGACCCAGGACATGAGGAGAGGTGAAACATGCTGCCAGGGACCACCAGGACATGAGGAGAGGTGCAACATGCTGCCATACAGGGACCACCAGGACATGAGGAGAGGTGCAACATGCTGCCAGGGAGGGACCACCAGGACATGAGGAGAGGTGCAACATGCTGCCAGGGACCACCAGGACATGAGGAGAGGTGCAACATGCTGCCAGGGACCACCAGGACATGAGGAGAGGTGCAACATGCTGCCAGGGAGGGACCACCAGGACATGAGGAGAGGTGCAACATGCTGCCAGGGACCCAGGACATGAGGAGAGGTGCAACATGCTGCCAGGGACCCAGGACATGAGGAAAGGTGCAACATGCTGCCAGGGACCACCAGGACATGAGGAGAGGTGCAACATGCTGCCAGGGACCACCAGGACATGAGGAGAGGTGCAACATGCTGCCATACAGGGACCACCAGGACATGAGGAGAGGTGCAACATGCTGCCAGGGAGGGACCACCAGGACATGAGGAGAGGTGCAACATGCTGCCAGGGACCCAGGACATGAGGAGAGGTGCAACATGCTGCCAGGGACCACCAGGACATGAGGAGAGGTGCAACATGCTGCCAGGGACCACCAGGACATGAGGAGAGGTGCAACATGCTGCCATACAGGGACCACCAGGACATGAGGAGAGGTGCAACATGCTGCCATACAGGGACCACCAGGACATGAGGAGAGGTGCAACATGCTGCCAGGGAGGGACCACCAGGACATGAGGAGAGGTGCAACATGCTGCCAGGTACCACCAGGACATGAGGAGAGGTGCAACATGCTGCCAGGGAGGGACCACCAGGCCATGAGGAGAGGTGCAACATGCTGCCAGGGACCCAGGACATGAGGAGAGGTGCAACATGCTGCCAGGGACCACCAGGACATGAGGAGAGGTGCAACATGCTGCCAGGGACCACCAGGACATGAGGAGAGGTGCAACATGCTGCCATACAGGGACCACCAGGACATGAGGAGAGGTGCAACATGCTACCATACAGGGACCACCAGGACATGAGGAGAGGTGCAACATGCTGCCAGGGAGGGACCACCAGGACATGAGGAGAGGTGCAACATGCTGCCAGGGACCCAGGACATGAGGAGAGGTGCAACATGCTGCCAGGGACCACCAGGACATGAGGAGAGGTGCAACATGCTGCCAGGGACCACCAGGACATGAGGAGAGGTGCAACATGCTGCCATACAGGGACCACCAGGACATGAGGAGAGGTGCAACATGCTACCATACAGGGACCACCAGGACATGAGGAGAGGTGCAACATGCTGCCAGGGAGGGACCACCAGGACATGAGGAGAGGTGCAACATGCTGCCAGGGACCCAGGACATGAGGAGAGGTGCAACATGCTGCCAGGGACCACCAGGACATGAGGAGAGGTGCAACATGCTGCCAGGGACCACCAGGACATGAGGAGAGGTGCAACATGCTGGCAGGGACCACCAGGACATGAGGAGAGGTGCAACATGCTGCCATACAGGGACCACCAGGACATGAGGAGAGGTGCAACATGCTGCCATACAGGGACCACCAGGACATGAGGAGAGGTGAAACATGCTGCCAGGGACCACCAGGACATGAGGAGAGGTGCAACATGCTGCCATACAGGGACCACCAGGACATGAGGAGAGGTGCAACATGCTGCCAGGGACCACCAGGACATGAGGAGAGGTGCAACATGCTGCCATACAGGGACCACCAGGACATGAGGAGAGGTGCAACATGCTGCCATACAGGGACCACCAGGACATGAGGAGAGGTGCAACATGCTGCCAGGGACCACCAGGACATGAGGAGAGGTGCAACATGCTGCCATATACAGGGACCACCAGGACATGAGGAGAGGTGCAACATGCTGCCAGGGACCACCAGGACATGAGGAGAGGTGCAACATGCTGCCATACAGGGACCACCAGGACATGAGGAGAGGTGCAACATGCTGCCAGGGACCACCAGGACATGAGGAGAGGTGCAACATGCTGGCAGGGACCACCAGGACATGAGGAGAGGTGCAACATGCTGCCATACAGGGACCACCAGGACATGAGGAGAGGTGCAACATGCTGCCATACAGGGACCACCAGGACATGAGGAGAGGTGCAACATGCTGCCAGGGACCACCAGGACATGAGGAGAGGTGCAACATGCTGCCATACAGGGACCACCAGGACAAGAGGAGAGGTGCAACATGCTGCCATACAGGGACCACCAGGACATGAGAAGAGGTGCAACATGCTGCCATACAGGGACCACCAGGACATGAGAAGAGGTGCAACATGCTGCCAGGGACCACCAGGACATGAGGAGAGGTGCAACATGCTGCCATACAGGGACCACCAGGACATGAGGAGAGGTGCAACATGCTGCCAGGGACCACCAGGACATGAGGAGAGGTGCAACATGCTGCCATACAGGGACCACCAGGACATGAGGAGAGGTGCAACATGCTGCCATACAGGGACCACCAGGACATGAGGAGAGGTGCAACATGCTGCCAGGGACCACCAGGACATGAGGAGAGGTGCAACATGCTGCCAGGGACCACCAGGACATGAGGAGAGGTGCAACATGCTGCCATACAGGGACCACCAGGACATGAGGAGAGGCGCAACATGCTGCCAGGGACCCAGGACATGAGGAGAGGTGCAACATGCTGCCAGGGACCCAGGACATAAGGAGAGGTGCAACATGCTGCCAGGGACCACCAGGACATGAGGAGAGGTGCAACATGCTGCCAGGGACCACCAGGACATGAGGAGAGGTGCAACATGCTGCCAGGGACCACCAGGACATGAGGAGAGGTGCAACATGCTGCCAGGGAGGGACCACCAGGACATGAGGAGAGGTGCAACATGCTGCCAGGGACCCAGGACATGAGGAGAGGTGCAACATGCTGCCAGGGACCACCAGGACATGAGGAGAGGTGCAACATGCTGCCAGGGACCACCAGGACATGAGGAGAGGTGCAACATGCTGCCATACAGGGACCACCAGGACATGAGGAGAGGTGCAACATGCTGCCATACAGGGACCACCAGGACATGAGGAGAGGTGCAACATGCTGCCAGGGAGGGACCACCAGGACATGAGGAGAGGTGCAACATGCTGCCAGGGACCCAGGACATGAGGAGAGGTGAAACATGCTGCCAGGGACCACCAGGACATGAGGAGAGGTGCAACATGCTGCCATACAGGGACCACCAGGACATGAGGAGAGGTGCAACATGCTGCCAGGGAGGGACCACCAGGACATGAGGAGAGGTGCAACATGCTGCCAGGGACCACCAGGACATGAGGAGAGGTGCAACATGCTGCCAGGGACCACCAGGACATGAGGAGAGGTGCAACATGCTGCCAGGGAGGGACCACCAGGACATGAGGAGAGGTGCAACATGCTGCCAGGGACCCAGGACATGAGGAGAGGTGCAACATGCTGCCAGGGACCCAGGACATGAGGAAAGGTGCAACATGCTGCCAGGGACCACCAGGACATGAGGAGAGGTGCAACATGCTGCCAGGGACCACCAGGACATGAGGAGAGGTGCAACATGCTGCCATACAGGGACCACCAGGACATGAGGAGAGGTGCAACATGCTGCCAGGGAGGGACCACCAGGACATGAGGAGAGGTGCAACATGCTGCCAGGGACCCAGGACATGAGGAGAGGTGCAACATGCTGCCAGGGACCACCAGGACATGAGGAGAGGTGCAACATGCTGCCAGGGACCACCAGGACATGAGGAGAGGTGCAACATGCTGCCATACAGGGACCACCAGGACATGAGGAGAGGTGCAACATGCTGCCATACAGGGACCACCAGGACATGAGGAGAGGTGCAACATGCTGCCAGGGAGGGACCACCAGGACATGAGGAGAGGTGCAACATGCTGCCAGGTACCACCAGGACATGAGGAGAGGTGCAACATGCTGCCAGGGAGGGACCACCAGGCCATGAGGAGAGGTGCAACATGCTGCCAGGGACCCAGGACATGAGGAGAGGTGCAACATGCTGCCAGGGACCACCAGGACATGAGGAGAGGTGCAACATGCTGCCAGGGACCACCAGGACATGAGGAGAGGTGCAACATGCTGCCATACAGGGACCACCAGGACATGAGGAGAGGTGCAACATGCTACCATACAGGGACCACCAGGACATGAGGAGAGGTGCAACATGCTGCCAGGGAGGGACCACCAGGACATGAGGAGAGGTGCAACATGCTGCCAGGGACCCAGGACATGAGGAGAGGTGCAACATGCTGCCAGGGACCACCAGAACATGAGGAGAGGTGCAACATGCTGCCAGGGAGGGACCACCAGGACATGAGGAGAGGTGCAACATGCTGCCAGGGACCCAGGACATGAGGAGAGGTGCAACATGCTGCCAGGGACCCAGGACATGAGGAGAGGTGCAACATGCTGCCAGGGACCACCAGGACATGAGGAGAGGTGCAACATGCTGCCAGGGAGGGACCACCAGGACATGAGGAGAGGTGCAACATGCTGCCATACAGGGACCACCGGGACATGAGGAGAGGTGCAACATGCTGCCAGGGAGGGACCACCAGGACATGAGGAGAGGTGCAACATGCTGCCAGGGAGGGACCACCAGGACATGAGGAGAGGTGCAACATGCTGCCATACAGGGACCACCGGGACATGAGGAGAGGTGCAACATGCTGCCAGGGAGGGACCACCAGGACATGAGGAGAGGTGCAACATGCTGCCAGGGACCCAGGACATGGGGAGAGGTGCAACATGCTGCCAGGGACCACCAGGACATGAGGAGAGGTGCAACATGCTGCCAGGGACCACCAGGACATGAGGAGAGGTGCAACATGCTGCCATACAGGGACCACCAGGACATGAGGAGAGGTGCAACATGCTGCCATACAGGGAACACCAGGACATGAGGAGAGGTGCAACATGCTGCCAGGGAGGGACCACCAGGACATGAGGAGAGGTGCAACATGCTACCATACAGGGACCACCAGGACATGAGGAGAGGTGCAACATGCTGCCAGGGAGGGACCACCAGGACATGAGGAGAGGTGCAACATGCTGCCAGGGACCCAGGACATGAGTATAGGTGCAACATGCTGCCAGGGACCACCAGAACATGAGGAGAGGTGCAACATGCTGCCAGGGAGGGACCACCAGGACATGAGGAGAGGTGCAACATGCTGCCAGGGACCCAGGAGATGAGGAGAGGTGCAACATGCTGCCAGGGACCCAGGACATGAGGAGAGGTGCAACATGCTGCCAGGGACCACCAGGACATGAGGAGAGGTGCAACATGCTGCCAGGGAGGGACCACCAGGACATGAGGAGAGGTGCAACATGCTGCCATACAGGGACCACCGGGACATGAGGAGAGGTGCAACATGCTGCCAGGGAGGGACCACCAGGACATGAGGAGAGGTGCAACATGCTGCCAGGGACCCAGGACATGGGGAGAGGTGCAACATGCTGCCAGGGACCACCAGGACATGAGGAGAGGTGCAACATGCTGCCAGGGAGGGACCACCAGGACATGAGGAGAGGTGCAACATGCTGCCATACAGGGACCACCGGGACATGAGGAGAGGTGCAACATGCTGCCAGGGAGGGACCACCAGGACATGAGGAGAGGTGCAACATGCTGCCAGGGACCCAGGACATGGGGAGAGGTGGAACATGCTGCCAGGGACCACCAGGACATGAGGAGAGGTGCAACATGCTGCCAGGGACCACCAGGACATGAGGAGAGGTGCAACATGCTGCCATACAGGGACCACCAGGACATGAGGAGAGGTGCAACATGCTGCCATACAGGGACCACCAGGACATGAGGAGAGGTGCAACATGCTGCCAGGGAGGGACCACCAGGACATGAGGAGAGGTGCAACATGCTGCCAGGTACCACCAGGACATGAGGAGAGGTGCAACATGCTGCCAGGGAGGGACCACCAGGACATGAGGAGAGGTGCAACATGCTGCCAGGGACCCAGGACATGAGGAGAGGTGCAACATGCTGCCAGGGACCACCAGGACATGAGGAGAGGTGCAACATGCTGCCAGGGACCACCAGGACATGAGGAGAGGTGCAACATGCTGCCATACAGGGACCACCAGGACATGAGGAGAGGTGCAACATGCTACCATACAGGGACCACCAGGACATGAGGAGAGGTGCAACATGCTGCCAGGGAGGGACCACCAGGACATGAGGAGAGGTGCAACATGCTGCCAGGGACCCAGGACATGAGGAGAGGTGCAACATGCTGCCAGGGACCACCAGAACATGAGGAGAGGTGCAACATGCTGCCAGGGAGGGACCACCAGGACATGAGGAGAGGTGCAACATGCTGCCAGGGACCCAGGACATGAGGAGAGGTGCAACATGCTGCCAGGGACCCAGGACATGAGGAGAGGTGCAACATGCTGCCAGGGACCACCAGGACATGAGGAGAGGTGCAACATGCTGCCAGGGAGGGACCACCAGGACATGAGGAGAGGTGCAACATGCTGCCATACAGGGACCACCGGGACATGAGGAGAGGTGCAACATGCTGCCAGGGAGGGACCACCAGGACATGAGGAGAGGTGCAACATGCTGCCAGGGAGGGACCACCAGGACATGAGGAGAGGTGCAACATGCTGCCATACAGGGACCACCGGGACATGAGGAGAGGTGCAACATGCTGCCAGGGAGGGACCACCAGGACATGAGGAGAGGTGCAACATGCTGCCAGGGACCCAGGACATGGGGAGAGGTGCAACATGCTGCCAGGGACCACCAGGACATGAGGAGAGGTGCAACATGCTGCCAGGGACCACCAGGACATGAGGAGAGGTGCAACATGCTGCCATACAGGGACCACCAGGACATGAGGAGAGGTGCAACATGCTGCCATACAGGGAACACCAGGACATGAGGAGAGGTGCAACATGCTGCCAGGGAGGGACCACCAGGACATGAGGAGAGGTGCAACATGCTACCATACAGGGACCACCAGGACATGAGGAGAGGTGCAACATGCTGCCAGGGAGGGACCACCAGGACATGAGGAGAGGTGCAACATGCTGCCAGGGACCCAGGACATGAGTATAGGTGCAACATGCTGCCAGGGACCACCAGAACATGAGGAGAGGTGCAACATGCTGCCAGGGAGGGACCACCAGGACATGAGGAGAGGTGCAACATGCTGCCAGGGACCCAGGAGATGAGGAGAGGTGCAACATGCTGCCAGGGACCCAGGACATGAGGAGAGGTGCAACATGCTGCCAGGGACCACCAGGACATGAGGAGAGGTGCAACATGCTGCCAGGGAGGGACCACCAGGACATGAGGAGAGGTGCAACATGCTGCCATACAGGGACCACCGGGCCATGAGGAGAGGTGCAACATGCTGCCAGGGAGGGACCACCAGGACATGAGGAGAGGTGCAACATGCTGCCAGGGACCCAGGACATGGGGAGAGGTGCAACATGCTGCCAGGGACCACCAGGACATGAGGAGACGGGCAACATGCTGCCAGGGAGGGACCACCAGGACATGAGGAGAGGTGCAACATGCTGCCATACAGGGACCACCGGGACATGAGGAGAGGTGCAACATGCTGCCAGGGAGGGACCACCAGGACATGAGGAGAGGTGCAACATGCTGCCAGGGACCCAGGACATGGGGAGAGGTGGAACATGCTGCCAGGGACCACCAGGACATGAGGAGAGGTGCAACATGCTGCCAGGGACCACCAGGACATGAGGAGAGGTGCAACATGCTGCCATACAGGGACCACCAGGACATGAGGAGAGGTGCAACATGCTGCCATACAGGGACCACCAGGACATGAGGAGAGGTGCAACATGCTGCCAGGGAGGGACCACCAGGACATGAGGAGAGGTGCAACATGCTGCCAGGTACCACCAGGACATGAGGAGAGGTGCAACATGCTGCCAGGGAGGGACCACCAGGACATGAGGAGAGGTGCAACATGCTGCCAGGGACCCAGGACATGAGGAGAGGTGCAACATGCTGCCAGGGACCACCAGGACATGAGGAGAGGTGCAACATGCTGCCAGGGACCACCAGGACATGAGGAGAGGTGCAACATGCTGCCATACAGGGACCACCAGGACATGAGGAGAGGTGCAACATGCTACCATACAGGGACCACCAGGACATGAGGAGAGGTGCAACATGCTGCCAGGGAGGGACCACCAGGACATGAGGAGAGGTGCAACATGCTGCCAGGGACCCAGGACATGAGGAGAGGTGCAACATGCTGCCAGGGAGGGACCACCAGGACATGAGGAGAGGTGCAACATGCTGCCATACAGGGACCACCGGGACATGAGGAGAGGTGCAACATGCTGCCAGGGAGGGACCACCAGGACATGAGGAGAGGTGCAACATGCTGCCAGGGACCCAGGACATGGGGAGAGGTGGAACATGCTGCCAGGGACCACCAGGACATGAGGAGAGGTGCAACATGCTGCCAGGGACCACCAGGACATGAGGAGAGGTGCAACATGCTGCCATACAGGGACCACCAGGACATGAGGAGAGGTGCAACATGCTGCCATACAGGGACCACCAGGACATGAGGAGAGGTGCAACATGCTGCCAGGGAGGGACCACCAGGACATGAGGAGAGGTGCAACATGCTGCCAGGTACCACCAGGACATGAGGAGAGGTGCAACATGCTGCCAGGGAGGGACCACCAGGACATGAGGAGAGGTGCAACATGCTGCCAGGGACCCAGGACATGAGGAGAGGTGCAACATGCTGCCAGGGACCACCAGGACATGAGGAGAGGTGCAACATGCTGCCAGGGACCACCAGGACATGAGGAGAGGTGCAACATGCTGCCATACAGGGACCACCAGGACATGAGGAGAGGTGCAACATGCTACCATACAGGGACCACCAGGACATGAGGAGAGGTGCAACATGCTGCCAGGGAGGGACCACCAGGACATGAGGAGAGGTGCAACATGCTGCCAGGGACCCAGGACATGAGGAGAGGTGCAACATGCTGCCAGGGACCACCAGAACATGAGGAGAGGTGCAACATGCTGCCAGGGAGGGACCACCAGGACATGAGGAGAGGTGCAACATGCTGCCAGGGACCCAGGACATGAGGAGAGGTGCAACATGCTGCCAGGGACCCAGGACATGAGGAGAGGTGCAACATGCTGCCAGGGACCACCAGGACATGAGGAGAGGTGCAACATGCTGCCAGGGAGGGACCACCAGGACATGAGGAGAGGTGCAACATGCTGCCATACAGGGACCACCGGGACATGAGGAGAGGTGCAACATGCTGCCAGGGAGGGACCACCAGGACATGAGGAGAGGTGCAACATGCTGCCAGGGAGGGACCACCAGGACATGAGGAGAGGTGCAACATGCTGCCATACAGGGACCACCGGGACATGAGGAGAGGTGCAACATGCTGCCAGGGAGGGACCACCAGGACATGAGGAGAGGTGCAACATGTTGCCAGGGACCCAGGACATGGGGAGAGGTGCAACATGCTGCCAGGGACCACCAGGACATGAGGAGAGGTGCAACATGCTGCCAGGGACCACCAGGACATGAGGAGAGGTGCAACATGCTGCCATACAGGGACCACCAGGACATGAGGAGAGGTGCAACATGCTGCCATACAGGGAACACCAGGACATGAGGAGAGGTGCAACATGCTGCCAGGGAGGGACCACCAGGACATGAGGAGAGGTGCAACATGCTACCATACAGGGACCACCAGGACATGAGGAGAGGTGCAACATGCTGCCAGGGAGGGACCACCAGGACATGAGGAGAGGTGCAACATGCTGCCAGGGACCCAGGACATGAGTATAGGTGCAACATGCTGCCAGGGACCACCAGAACATGAGGAGAGGTGCAACATGCTGCCAGGGAGGGACCACCAGGACATGAGGAGAGGTGCAACATGCTGCCAGGGACCCAGGAGATGAGGAGAGGTGCAACATGCTGCCAGGGACCCAGGACATGAGGAGAGGTGCAACATGCTGCCAGGGACCACCAGGACATGAGGAGAGGTGCAACATGCTGCCAGGGAGGGACCACCAGGACATGAGGAGAGGTGCAACATGCTGCCATACAGGGACCACCGGGCCATGAGGAGAGGTGCAACATGCTGCCAGGGAGGGACCACCAGGACATGAGGAGAGGTGCAACATGCTGCCAGGGACCCAGGACATGGGGAGAGGTGCAACATGCTGCCAGGGACCACCAGGACATGAGGAGACGGGCAACATGCTGCCAGGGAGGGACCACCAGGACATGAGGAGAGGTGCAACATGCTGCCATACAGGGACCACCGGGACATGAGGAGAGGTGCAACATGCTGCCAGGGAGGGACCACCAGGACATGAGGAGAGGTGCAACATGCTGCCAGGGACCCAGGACATGGGGAGAGGTGGAACATGCTGCCAGGGACCACCAGGACATGAGGAGAGGTGCAACATGCTGCCAGGGACCACCAGGACATGAGGAGAGGTGCAACATGCTGCCATACAGGGACCACCAGGACATGAGGAGAGGTGCAACATGCTGCCATACAGGGACCACCAGGACATGAGGAGAGGTGCAACATGCTGCCAGGGAGGGACCACCAGGACATGAGGAGAGGTGCAACATGCTGCCAGGTACCACCAGGACATGAGGAGAGGTGCAACATGCTGCCAGGGAGGGACCACCAGGACATGAGGAGAGGTGCAACATGCTGCCAGGGACCCAGGACATGAGGAGAGGTGCAACATGCTGCCAGGGACCACCAGGACATGAGGAGAGGTGCAACATGCTGCCAGGGACCACCAGGACATGAGGAGAGGTGCAACATGCTGCCATACAGGGACCACCAGGACATGAGGAGAGGTGCAACATGCTACCATACAGGGACCACCAGGACATGAGGAGAGGTGCAACATGCTGCCAGGGAGGGACCACCAGGACATGAGGAGAGGTGCAACATGCTGCCAGGGACCCAGGACATGAGGAGAGGTGCAACATGCTGCCAGGGACCACCAGAACATGAGGAGAGGTGCAACATGCTGCCAGGGAGGGACCACCAGGACATGAGGAGAGGTGCAACATGCTGCCAGGGACCCAGGACATGAGGAGAGGTGCAACATGCTGCCAGGGACCCAGGACATGAGGAGAGGTGCAACATGCTGCCAGGGACCACCAGGACATGAGGAGAGGTGCAACATGCTGCCAGGGAGGGACCACCAGGACATGAGGAGAGGTGCAACATGCTGCCATACAGGGACCACCGGGACATGAGGAGAGGTGCAACATGCTGCCAGGGAGGGACCACCAGGACATGAGGAGAGGTGCAACATGCTGCCAGGGACCCAGGACATGGGGAGAGGTGCAACATGCTGCGAGGGACCACCAGGACATGAGGAGAGGTGCAACATGCTGCCAGGAAGGGACCACCAGGACATGAGGAGAGGTGCAACATGCTGCCATACAGGGACCACCGGGACATGAGGAGAGGTGCAACATGCTGCCAGGGAGGGACCACCAGGACATGAGGAGAGGTGCAACATGCTGCCAGGGACCCAGGACATGGGGAGAGGTGCAACATGCTGCCAGGGACCACCAGGACATGAGGAGAGGTGCAACATGCTGCCAGGGACCACCAGGACATGAGGAGAGGTGCAACATGCTGCCATACAGGGACCACCAGGACATGAGGAGAGGTGCAACATGCTGCCATACACGATAGGCATTTTTTGATGGCCTATTTAAAAGAGGGAGACGGAAGTTTTGCCTTTCATGTGCATGCCATGAGAGACGGAGGAACAGTGTTTGGTTGGTTGAATGACTCAAGATGGTTAGACAAGGAGGTCTGACAAATGGTACCAGTGTACGTTGGGAAAAAAGAATAGTCTATTCAATAAATCACTCATTACGTTGCCTGCTGTCTAAATAGGGGGACGAGATCCTGCCTTAGGGTATCCTTGTTGTTTTATGAAGCAACAAAAAATTGGCTAGCCAGAGTGTGTGTGTGTGTGTGTATTGTCCTAAAGTGTATGTCTGTGAGTGTTAAATGTATGGCCTAAAAAGGGAGACAAGTTGTCTTGCCTAACTTCGTAGCTACTGAGAAGGGGGGTTAATCCTCGCCGTATACTAGGGTACCTTTGCTAACAAAAGCATAAAACAATTGTGAAGCGCTATGTATGGATATATCATTTGAAAATTAATGTGAATGGTCTGTCATGACAACTGATTGAGTGTTGAATGGAGTGATCTGCCTGTATGTGAGTGTGTGAGAGAGGCAGACAGTGTGAGACAGTAAAGGAGTGTGAGAGGAAATTGTGAAAAAGGGATGTTAAATAGTTAACAGCCTAGAATGAAAATGAAGATATGAGGATTATGATATAGAGATATACCAGAAAGGTAAAGTAATAAGTTTTAAATCATATGTCATATGATTCTCGAGACGAGAAAATGGAAATAGTTCCAAATAGGGATAAAAATAAGGAAGTGAATAGTACCTACAGTATGTGTATGAGTGAAAATGCTCAAATTTGTGAAGAACATTTCTGGAGAAGATATTTAGGTGAATTTATGGGCAGTTTCTGTGTCGAAATGTGGGCTAGAGTAGTCAACAGGTGAAAATGGTAGTCAAAATAGTTTAATCTATTACCTCACTCAGTTCTCCTGAGTGTGGGGCTAAAGTAGCCTTGATGAAAGAGTAGCATCGATGACTGGTTTACTAGTTATCACTTCATTTTGATCAAGTGACTGTCTAATATAGACTTATTTATCCTTAACATGGCATGGTAGCTAGCCCCTGAGGGCTATTACGGTTCCCTTTAAGGGGAGTTGTCGTGAAATTTAAAATTGTTTTAATTGTAGACAGATTGGAGAAAAAAAAATGACAAACAGTATGTTAATGTTAAAATGTTTAAGGTAAAACAGAATGGATAGGTAAGATTAGGATATAGGAACACCGAATAGGCCGAAAATATTACAGAGCAGTGTATGCAATCAATGCATTCAAAAGAGCTGAAAATGTTTTATGGACCCATAATAGTGATTATTGTTTAAGTTGTAAACGACACTTTTGGATAAGCCAGAGCTTTTGTTTGTAAAGGACAGGGAAATCCTTAAGAGCCCAATAAAAGGCCTACAAATAACGAACCTTCATTTACCACCTACAGTATGTTGCGTCCTTTTCACCCCTAGGCCAACTCGTAGTGTTAGGGTTAATTTAAGAACGTAAAATGTGCTGGGGGAGTAGTAGAAGCTCCAAGCCGTCGGCTTGTAAAAGCAGAAAAGGCAAAGAATGTGAAGTCTTTTACCCCAGGTGGTTCGCAAAATGCCTGGGGGTAGTGTTTTGTTGTATTAGTAATAGTCAGTATAGGGAAAACCAGCTGTGTTTGTTAAACTATTCTTAACCCTTGGTTATCAGTTTAGCGGGGGGTGGGTCAAGCTGTTTTGTGAGATAATTACCCCCCCTGTTGTAATGAGTTTTATTATAGGCAGGAGAGGAGAAAAGTGAACCACAGCATGTGGCAGGATTTAAGAAAGAAAAGACATAGGAAAGGCCATTCGGCTTGAGATAGATAGACATTGACCAAGCCATTAGTAAATTGTAAATTAGGTATTTGGTTTTTAATAAGGGAACATCTGTAAGTATGTGTTCCCTAATGAGAATGTAAAGGGTTACTTCCCAAGATAGTTACATTTTGTAACTGTCATTTGTAAAGGTCTACAGATTATCAGCTCCAAGCAACCATTTTGTTGAGTTTGCACCCCTGTGGTTTATTGACCCTTAGGAGACTGACCTGGCCGAAAGCAATTAGTGAAGTAAAAATACCAGGTTTCTCTAGAGTCTAAGGGCCTGTACAGACGAGGACGTATTCGGTGTTTCTGGGGCAAGTAATTAGCCGATCTACCCTTTTTGTCACACGGAGACGGCGTTTTGGGGGACTTTAACGGCTAATTTTGAAACTACCTTCCAGAGTGGGAAAGTTTGGAGACGCGACTTTCACGTCTCCGTGTGTACAGCGAATGCCGCCTAATTTGCTGAAACGGTGATGTCATAGTCCCCTCGCCCCTCCAAACTAACCAGTGTTAATGGTTTATTTCACCATAACCACTTACATATAAGTATCACAGCTATTTTATATTTGCACATAATGTCTATAAATCTCTTCTCCAAAAATAGCCGATCTGCAGCCCGCACGCATGCAAACCGTTGTTGAGATTGAGCAGGCATGCACGAGAGAGGAGTTTTGTGTGTGAGGAGCTGATCACAGATAGAGGGAAAGTGTTATATTTGGCCTATTATTTATGATATATATTATTGACCGCGTCGCAGTCACAGTCACAGAGAGAGAGAGAGAGAGAGAGAGAGAGAGAGATGCTGCGTGTTAAAAAATAGAAGGCGCGCGCTCTCTCTCGCTCTCTCTCTCTCTCTCTCTCTCACACTCTCTCTCTCTCTCTCTCTCTCTCTCTCACACTTACTTTGTGCTTGCTGCTGTTTTCAGAAGAATTAATCCAAGGTTTGTCATATATTATGGTTTAGTAGGCAATGGCATACACTTTAGCTGGTCAGTCAGTGTGTGCAGACTCAGAGAGAGAAGCAGCACTGCTCTGCTCATTAAATTGATATGACGCATATGCGCATCTGATCAAGATAATTAGTTATTTGGCAACACCTGTGTGAAATACCAACGCTTTCATATAGCCTTTAGAATAAGCTTTTTCTTTTTTTTGTGGCCATCTGCAGGCCAGCCATGTGTACTGCATCTTTATCTTGAAAACGAAGCAGTTTACCGGTCTCGAGTGGACGTCGTACATAATTAACATAACCGCAATGTAGACGCAGTAAGTTTTATATCGTTCACAAAACTTAGGCGGGGAACAGCCCGCGACGTCCTCGTGAAGGCAGCCCTTAAGAAAGGCAAACGTTAGTTTTGTGGTATCTGAGCCAGAGACCTGATCATGTACTGTACTGTATGTCTTAAAGTGCATGACAAGTGCACATAAAAGATATCTGCCTGATACAAGTGATTGCATTTATCGAGGATTAGCCTTTAAGAACCTTCTTTAGGCCTAACACAGGCTAACAAGCAGTCACTGTTTGGCAAATAGGAATAGTGTGACGATGTTCGATTTGGTGACATCTTTTGCGAGGATCTGAGAAATTCAGATAAATTGAAATATGGACAATTTAGGCATTTAGCAGATGCTCTTAATCCAGAGCGACTTACATTAGGTAAGAACAAAAAAGCATGGAAATATATCACATATATGAATATAATTATTAGAGTAATAGCAGCTATAATTGTGATAATTTAGAATAGTTGTTTGCAGATGTGCAAAACATATGCATCAGTCAAGGTAAGCCTACTCTTGATCCGTTACCTTGAGAGAGGGGTACAGGCTACAAGCCACATATACTGGGTTGATTTTTTTTCCAGTGTGGCCGCGAGCACGCACTGTGGGAAGTGTGGATGTTGCACGGAACTTTGGGACACTTATTGACACTGAACTGTACGGAGACGTGACTGCGTGATGGGGCTGGGCACCCCATGTTACTGGCAGCGTGAAAAGGAACTGTGTTCAATACAAGGCGTAGCTGTTCCCGACTTATGCAACGAAATGGAGTATATGTTTGGACATCTGATTTTGTGACTATACCGTGGAAACTATGCAGATTTTTGTGGCTAGCAAGAAGCTGTATTTTCTCTCTCTGTAGTGATGGAGAGAGGTGTTGGTAAAAATTGACAGATGCATATTGACAAAAAATAGAAAAGTATAGCTGCTATGTAAAGAAATGGGTGGTTGGTCTAGTAAACCTCTAAAAATGGGTTTTGACTTGTGCCCCAGGATCTGATCTTATCTTGACCTTATCTTGACAAAGGATAGACTTAAGGAAAACAGCTGGCCTAGTGCTATCTGAATGTTTATGACTTTACAACATGGTCAAGGCATAACAAAACCCCCTTGTCTTTCTGAGGAGATCTCATTCTGTTTACCTCAAAACAGAATGCACCTAAAAGTCAATAGTTTATTTAGGCTGTGCTACAGGTGTTAGCCGTATGGCTGAATGTAAAGGCATACTATGATCAGCTGCTCAGGGCAGATACTACAATACTAAATAAATTAGTGGAGTTCAATAGTATAGTACTAGATAAGTGAGATAGATCATTGAATCACTTCGGCATGTGTGTGCAGTAATTACGCTCACTCAAATAATAAGGACAGTTAAGATAGAATCATTCTTAAGAATGTCCTGCAGTCATGTAGGTCATGTGAGGTAAAATCTTTAGAAGTTGAAACGGTGTAAAATCAGTCAATCTCTACATTATATTGGTTAGAGAATTAATTAGGATGCAAGTTCAGTATATTGCAGGCATAGTTTTGTTAAATAACAATTGATTTGAGTAGTATTTGTAATGATGCATGACAGTTTGGTTGACACTATATTGTGCTATACTCTTGTCTTCAAGACCGGTGAATTTAGATTGAAAATGGAATGTGTGTCACAGATGAGATGAGATGAGATTCAATGTATTGTCAGTGTACAGTACAAGTAAGTATAGCGGAAAGTATTTTCGCATCTCACCAATAGTGCGAACATATCAGTAGAAGGATACATTAGTAGGCTACAGTAGTAAGAGCAGGTATGAGCTGAGCAGTCGTCATTTAAATATTAAATAAATAAGGATTTGAGCAGGAAGAGGAAGACCCATTGACAACTTTGAGTAACATGTTAACAAAAGTGTCTATTGTTTAAATGGCTGCTATTATTTTATTGGCTGTATGAGTTACGTTATTAAGACATATTGTAGTTGGATTAGATGGTCATATTGTGATCTATTTTTTGGACACCCCAAGGTGGAGTATCATATTGATGAGTCATCACACATCTGGTAAGAATCTGGTAAGAGGCTGTACACCGATGGTGGAATGGAACCTAGGACAGGGTTTTTTTTTGTACACTTATATGACAGCTTTGTTTGATGCAGAAATAGAAGTATATGGTGTATTTAAAATAGGACAAAGTATGTGTTTCACTGTAAACATTATTCATATACGTGTGACTACGAAACATGTCTTGCAGCAGGAGGATGTCTAAAAAGTGTTGACATTCCAGTGTTGATTATTGGCTAGATGGCCATGGGGGGATTTCTGCTGGACATGTTGAAACGGTCTGGGACATGATGGTCACATTTTGCTGCTTCTCAGTATGGGTTAAAGGGGTTTGTTTTCGAGGGACGCCTTGAAAACAAACAAGTATTGAGTGTACTAAAAATTGTTATGTTTCCTGTATGAATATTCTGATCCAAGTTTCTTAGGTTCATGGTGGAGGCGATCCAGATTGATGTGACATGAGATTGATTTCTCTCATGTTTTGTGGCATGATGTTACTAACGAAATTAATGGTGTTGCTAACGAAATTGACTAATCTCTGACGGAAATTGAGATTGTGCATGTGTGCATGTGCGCCGAATATCTTGCTGTGTTTGCAGAAGTCATTGGATTTGGAAGTCGAATCTGTGAGTATTACGTAAGTAAGACATGCAATAATCCGATGTTTATTGGTGGAATAATTGAGCATAGAAGGATTTCTTGTTACCATATTTTCTATGTGCATAGAATGTTTTACCTGGTGTATGTTATGTTGTGGTTATATGGTTTATTACTGAACAGCGGTATCGTTTGATGATGCCATATATAAGAGACATAAGAATGTACTTCAGGGATAGGCTACGCAATAAATAGTCAGGGTCAGCTGAGGTCAGCTCCAGCCCTCACAGGAGGTAAAGGGACAATAAGTATTTACGACAGGTAATTATCTCCCCAGGCTTAACAAAAGGTTAGGGTAGGGGTTTAACATGTGTTATAAGTATGCTTCTTTCAGCCCCATAATAAAGAGTCGTTTTGGAAAAACAT
Organism: Electrona antarctica; assembly: GCF_951216825.1. Taxonomy (NCBI): domain Eukaryota; kingdom Metazoa; phylum Chordata; class Actinopteri; order Myctophiformes; family Myctophidae; genus Electrona; species Electrona antarctica. The sequence goes on from NC_136811.1 coordinate 5,593,420, forward strand.
GACTTAAATTGACTCCACAACGACGACGAGAAGTGGATCTGACGCATGGCTAAGTATCGATTAAAGATGATGTGATTGATAAATGTCGGGTATCATATTTCAGAATCATGCACCCTACAGTGTTGAGTTATTGCAGTAACAAGGTCCTAAGTTCAAAATTGTTGTGCGGAGTCGGGTTGAATGACTGAATGGTTCATTTTGGTGCTGTGTTACATGATAACTGAGAAGGCGTAGGCTGAAGCCAAAGCTTGCTTGTTATGCCTACTCTTGTACCTGTAGTTTCTGGAAATCCTAGTATAAATACGGTTGATTGATACATGTTAAGTTCCAGATCCGACTTGGACATTGCCAAGATGGACCAATAGGAAGGGGGTTTCTCTGTGACTGCTCCTGCGGAACAGAACCCATGGTTAGGAAGGCCAGGGCCCATCTCAAGGGAAATGCCTGTATGCTTATGCCCGGCTCCGTTTAGATTGGTTAATGACATATATTTTGTTTGTAAGTTGTTGGGTTACTCGCACTGGTTTTCTTTTATTTTTCAGATATATGATGATGTACGCTGATGTCCCTAACTGGGGGATCAAGTGCTGTTAGCACTCTGGACTCTGAATCCTGCGATCATGTGCTCGGGAGCCGTTTCTGAATGATGTTGCATCACCTGTGCCGTGACAATTTCTGGTCTTTTGGAAGGCTGTGACGTGTGCAGTTCTGTCAAATGGCCGATCTGCAAGCTCACGACATGTCTGGAGCTTGTGGATGTAGTGCACATTGGTGCTTTGAGCTCTGTGAAAGAGCTACTTTCCGGTTTGGATTGCTCTGTGCGGTGTTGACCACATGGCACCTGCAGTACACTATCGAGTGTGCAAGTGGACAGTTCTGAACGGACACTGTCTGGTGCTGAGATGTTTTTTTGGTCTGAGGGCTACAACGTTTTGCTGTATGTTTAATTTGGCTTTGCCTTGTTTTGTTTGTTGTTGTGAAACTATTGTAACACTGTGTATCGTAGGCCTTGTGTGCGGTCGCTCTATGAGGGCCATGTAGGAATTTTCCCTGTTTGTCTAATCCATTGGGTTCCAGGTTTTTTTGCCTACATCTGCGATGTACTGATAAGTGGTGTTTAGGGGTTTTTAAATGTTTAAAAGTGGGGTAATGTCATAGAAATTTAGACTGCAAACATATAATAATACCCCTTTATTGCACTCTGATGTTATCTTATCTGTGACACCCCTGTGGTGTTGTTTGGTTACTTTGTTACTGTCCCAAATTCCTTTGGGCTATGTTGGGGGTTGTCTCTTGTGGGAGTGGAGACTATAAAGGCTGTGACCTTATGTTTACTCAGAGAGTCAGACTGGGGTTTTCCGTTGCATTGAATTGGTCGTGTAAGTTCCTGACTCCTTACTCGAGTAAATCCTAATATTTCCAAACTATGAATCCTTGTGTTGCCTCATTAATATGTCTTCCTGAGCATGTGTCCCACAGATTGCCTTAACACAACATGCTGCCAGGGACCCAGGACATGAGGAGAGGTGCAATATGCTGCCAGGGACCACCAGGACATGAGGAGAGGTGCAACATGCTGCCAGGGAGGGACCACCAGGACATGAGGAGAGGTGCAACATGCTGCCAGGGACCCAGGACATGAGGAGAGGTGCAACATGCTGCCAGGGACCCAGGACATGAGGAGAGGTGCAAGCTGCTGCCAGGGACCACCAGGACATGAGGAGAGGTGCAACATGCTGCCAGGGACCACCAGGACATGAGGAGAGGTGCAACATGCTGCCAGGGACCACCAGGACATGAGGAGAGGTGCAACATGCTGCCAGGGAGGGACCACCAGGACATGAGGAGAGGTGCAACATGCTGCCAGGGACCCAGGACATGAGGAGAGGTGCAACATGCTGCCAGGGACCACCAGGACATGAGGAGAGGTGCAACATGCTGCCAGGGATGGACCACCAGGACATGAGGAGAGGTGCAACATGCTGCCAGGGATGGACCACCAGGACATGAGGAGAGGTGCAACATGCTGCCATACAGGGACCACCAGGACATGAGGAGAGGTGCAACATGCTGCCATACAGGGCCCACCAGGACATGAGGAGAGGTGCAACATGCTGCCATACAGGGACCACCGGGACATGAGGAGAGGTGCAACATGCTGCCAGGGAGGGACCACCAGGACATGAGGAGAGGTGCAACATGCTGCCAGGGACCCAGGACATGAGGAGAGGTGCAACATGCTGCCAGGGACCACCAGGACATGAGGAGAGGTGCAACATGCTGCCAGGGACCACCAGGACATGAGGAGAGGTGCAACATGCTGCCATACAGGGACCACCAGGACATGAGGAGAGGTGCAACATGCTGCCATACAGGGACCACCAGGACATGAGGAGAGGTGCAACATGCTGCCAGGGACCCAGGACATGAGGAGAGGTGCAACATGCTGCCAGGGACCACCAGGACATGAGGAGAGGTGCAACATGCTGCCAGGGAGGGACCACCAGGACATGAGGAGAGGTGCAACATGCTGCCAGGGACCCAGGACATGAGGAGAGGTGCAACATGCTGCCAGGGACCCAGGACATGAGGAGAGGTGCAACATGCTGCCAGGGACCACCAGGATATGAGGAGAGGTGCAACATGCTGCCAGGGACCACCAGGACATGAGGAGAGGTGCAACATGCTGCCAGGGACCACCAGGACATGAGGAGAGGTGCAACATGCTGCCAGGGAGGGACCACCAGGACATGAGGAGAGGTGCAACATGCTGCCAGGGACCCAGGACATGAGGAGAGGTGCAACATGCTGCCAGGGACCACCAGGACATGAGGAGAGGTGCAACATGCTGCCAGGGACCACCAGGACATGAGGAGAGGTGCAATATGCTGCCATACAGGGACCACCAGGACATGAGGAGAGGTGCAACATGCTGCCATACAGGGACCACCAGGACATGAGGAGAGGTGCAACATGCTGCCATACAGGGACCACCAGGACATGAGGAGAGGTGCAACATGCTGCCATACAGGGACCACCAGGACATGAGGAGAGGTGCAACATGCTGCCATACAGGGACCACCAGGACATGAGGAGAGGTGCAACATGCTGCCATACAGGGACCACCAGGACATGAGGAGAGGTGCAACATGCTGCCAGGGACCCAGGACATGAGGAGAGGTGCAACATGCTGCCAGGGACCACCAGGACATGAGGAGAGGTGCAACATGCTGCCAGGGAGGGACCACCAGGACATGAGGAGAGGTGCAACATGCTGCCAGGGACCCAGGACATGAGGAGAGGTGCAACATGCTGCCAGGGACCCAGGACATGAGGAGAGGTGCAACATGCTGCCAGGGACCACCAGGACATGAGGAGAGGTGCAACATGCTGCCAGGGACCACCAGGACATGAGGAGAGGTGCAACATGCTGCCAGGGACCACCAGGACATGAGGAGAGGTGCAACATGCTGCCAGGGAGGGACCACCAGGACATGAGGAGAGGTGCAACATGCTTCCAGGGACCCAGGACATGAGGAGAGGTGCAACATGCTGCCAGGGACCACCAGGACATGAGGAGAGGTGCAACATGCTGCCAGGGAGGGACCACCAGGACATGAGGAGAGGTGCAACATGCTGCCATACAGGGACCACCAGGACATGAGGAGAGGTGCAACATGCTGCCATACAGGGACCACCAGGACATGAGGAGAGGTGCAACATGCTGCCATACAGGGACCACCAGGACATGAGGAGAGGTGCAACATGCTGCCAGGGACCACCAGGACATGAGGAGAGGTGCAACATGCCATACAGGGACCACCAGGACATGAGGAGAGGTGCAACATGCTGCCATACAGGGACCACCAGGACATGAGGAGAGGTGCAACATGCTGCCAGGGAGGGACCACCAGGACATGAGGAGAGGTGCAACATGCTGCCAGGGAGGGACCACCAGGACATGAGGAGAGGTGCAACATGCTGCCAGGGACCCAGGACATGAGGAGAGGTGCAACATGCTGCCATACAGGGACCACCAGGACATGAGGAGAGGTGCAACATGCTGCCAGGGACCACCAGGACATGAGGAGAGGTGCAACATGCTGCCAGGGACCACCAGGACATGAGGAGAGGTGCAACATGCTGCCATACAGGGACCACCAGGACATGAGGAGAGGTGCAACATGCTGCCAGGGACCACCAGGACATGAGGAGAGGTGCAACATGCTCCCAGGGACCATCAGGACATGAGGAGAGGTGCAACATGCTTCCAGGGACCACCAGGACATGAGGAGAGGTGCAACATGCTGCCAGGGAGGGACCACCAGGACATGAGGAGAGGTGCAACATGCTTCCAGGGACCACAAGGACATGAGGAGAGGTGCAACATGCTGCCATACAGGGACCACCAGGACATGAGGAGAGGTGCAACATGCTGCCATACAGGGACCACCAGGACATGAGGAGAGGTGCAACATGCTGCCAAGGACCACCAGGACATGAGGAGAGGTGCAACATGCTGCCAGGGACCACCAGGACATGAGGAGAGGTGCAACATGCTGCCAGGGAGGGACCACCAGGACATGAGGAGAGGTGCAACATGCTGCCAGGGACCACCAGGACATGAGGAGAGGTGCAACATGTTGCCAGGGAGGGACCACCAGGACATGAGGAGAGGTGCAACATGCTGCCATACAGGGACCACCAGGACATGAGGAGAGGTGCAACATGCTGCCAGGGAGGGACCACCAGGACATGAGGAGAGGTGCAACATGCTGCCAGGGAGGGACCACCAGGACATGAGGAGAGGTGCAACATGCTGCCAGGGACCCAGGACATGAGGAGAGGTGCAACATGCTGCCATACAGGGACCACCAGGACATGAGGAGAGGTGCAACATGCTGCCAGGGACCACTAGGACATGAGGAGAGGTGCAACATGCTGCCAGGGACCACCAGGACATGAGGAGAGGTGCAACATGCTGCCATACAGGGACCACCAGGACATGAGGAGAGGTGCAACATGCTGCCAGGGACCACCAGGACATGAGGAGAGGTGCAACATGCTCCCAGGGACCATCAGGACATGAGGAGAGGTGCAACATGCTTCCAGGGACCACCAGGACATGAGGAGAGGTGCAACATGCTGCCAGGGAGGGACCACCAGGACATGAGGAGAGGTGCAACATGCTTCCAGGGACCACAAGGACATGAGGAGAGGTGCAACATGCTGCCATACAGGGACCACCAGGACATGAGGAGAGGTGCAACATGCTGCCATACAGGGACCACCAGGACATGAGGAGAGGTGCAACATGCTGCCAAGGACCACCAGGACATGAGGAGAGGTGCAACATGCTGCCAGGGACCACCAGGACATGAGGAGAGGTGCAACATGCTGCCAGGGAGGGACCACCAGGACATGAGGAGAGGTGCAACATGCTGCCAGGGACCACCAGGACATGAGGAGAGGTGCAACATGTTGCCAGGGAGGGACCACCAGGACATGAGGAGAGGTGCAACATGCTGCCATACAGGGACCACCAGGACATGAGGAGAGGTGCAACATGCTGCCAGGGACCACCAGGACATGAGGAGAGGTGCAACATGCTGCCATACAGGGACCACCAGGACATGAGGAGAGGTGCAACATGCTTCCAGGGACCACCAGGACATGAGGAGAGGTGCAACATGCTGCCATACAGGGACCACCAGGACATGAGGAGAGGTGCAACATGCTGCCATACAGGGACCACCAGGACATGAGGAGAGGTGCAACATGCTGCCAGGGAGGGACCACCAGGACATGAGGAGAGGTGCAACATGCTGCCATACAGGGACCACCAGGACATGAGGAGAGGTGCAACATGCTGCCAGGGACCACCAGGACATGAGGAGAGGTGCAACATGCTGCCATACAGGGACCACCAGGACATGAGGAGAGGTGCAACATGCTGCCATACAGGGACCACCAGGACATGAGGAGAGGTGCAACATGCTGCCAGGGAGGGACCACCAGGACATGAGGAGAGGTGCAACATGCTGCCATACAGGGACCACCAGGACATGAGGAGAGGTGCAACATGCTGCCAGGGAGGGACCACCAGGACATGAGGAGAGGTGCAACATGCTGCCATACAGGGACCACCAGGACATGAGGAGAGGTGCAACATGCTGCCAGGGACCACCAGGACATGAGGAGAGGTGCAACATGCCATACAGGGACCACCAGGACATGAGGAGAGGTGCAACATGCTGCCATACAGGGACCACCAGGACATGAGGAGAGGTGCAACATGCTGCCAGGGAGGGACCACCAGGACATGAGGAGAGGTGCAACATGCTGCCAGGGAGGGACCACCAGGACATGAGGAGAGGTGCAACATGCTGCCAGGGACCCAGGACATGAGGAGAGGTGCAACATGCTGCCATACAGGGACCACCAGGACATGAGGAGAGGTGCAACATGCTGCCAGGGACCACCAGGACATGAGGAGAGGTGCAACATGCTGCCAGGGACCACCAGGACATGAGGAGAGGTGCAACATGCTGCCATACAGGGACCACCAGGACATGAGGAGAGGTGCAACATGCTGCCAGGGACCACCAGGACATGAGGAGAGGTGCAACATGCTCCCAGGGACCATCAGGACATGAGGAGAGGTGCAACATGCTTCCAGGGACCACCAGGACATGAGGAGAGGTGCAACATGCTGCCAGGGAGTGTGTACAGCGAATGCCGCCTAATTTGCTGAAACGGTGATGTCATAGTCCCCTCGCCCCTCCAAACTAACCAGTGTTAATGGTTTATTTCACCATAACCACTTACATATAAGTATCACAGCTATTTTATATTTGCACATAATGTCTATAAATCTCTTCTCCAAAAATAGCCGATCTGCAGCCCGCACGCATGCAAACCGTTGTTGAGATTGAGCAGGCATGCACGAGAGAGGAGTTTTGTGTGTGAGGAGCTGATCACAGATAGAGGGAAAGTGTTATATTTGGCCTATTATTTATGATATATATTATTGACCGCGTCGCAGTCACAGTCACAGAGAGAGAGAGAGAGAGAGAGAGAGAGAGAGATGCTGCGTGTTAAAAAATAGAAGGCGCGCGCTCTCTCTCGCTCTCTCTCTCTCTCTCTCTCTCTCTCTCTCTCTCTCTCTCACACTTACTTTGTGCTTGCTGCTGTTTTCAGAAGAATTAATCCAAGGTTTGTCATATATTATGGTTTAGTAGGCAATGGCATACACTTTAGCTGGTCAGTCAGTGTGTGCAGACTCAGAGAGAGAAGCAGCACTGCTCTGCTCATTAAATTGATATGACGCATATGCGCATCTGATCAAGATAATTAGTTATTTGGCAACACCTGTGTGAAATACCAACGCTTTCATATAGCCTTTAGAATAAGCTTTTTCTTTTTTTTGTGGCCATCTGCAGGCCAGCCATGTGTACTGCATCTTTATCTTGAAAACGAAGCAGTTTACCGGTCTCGAGTGGACGTCGTACATAATTAACATAACCGCAATGTAGACGCAGTAAGTTTTATATCGTTCACAAAACTTAGGCGGGGAACAGCCCGCGACGTCCTCGTGAAGGCAGCCCTTAAGAAAGGCAAACGTTAGTTTTGTGGTATCTGAGCCAGAGACCTGATCATGTACTGTACTGTATGTCTTAAAGTGCATGACAAGTGCACATAAAAGATATCTGCCTGATACAAGTGATTGCATTTATCGAGGATTAGCCTTTAAGAACCTTCTTTAGGCCTAACACAGGCTAACAAGCAGTCACTGTTTGGCAAATAGGAATAGTGTGACGATGTTCGATTTGGTGACATCTTTTGCGAGGATCTGAGAAATTCAGATAAATTGAAATATGGACAATTTAGGCATTTAGCAGATGCTCTTAATCCAGAGCGACTTACATTAGGTAAGAACAAAAAAGCATGGAAATATATCACATATATGAATATAATTATTAGAGTAATAGCAGCTATAATTGTGATAATTTAGAATAGTTGTTTGCAGATGTGCAAAACATATGCATCAGTCAAGGTAAGCCTACTCTTGATCCGTTACCTTGAGAGAGGGGTACAGGCTACAAGCCACATATACTGGGTTGATTTTTTTTCCAGTGTGGCCGCGAGCACGCACTGTGGGAAGTGTGGATGTTGCACGGAACTTTGGGACACTTATTGACACTGAACTGTACGGAGACGTGACTGCGTGATGGGGCTGGGCACCCCATGTTACTGGCAGCGTGAAAAGGAACTGTGTTCAATACAAGGCGTAGCTGTTCCCGACTTATGCAACGAAATGGAGTATATGTTTGGACATCTGATTTTGTGACTATACCGTGGAAACTATGCAGATTGTTGTGGCTAGCAAGAAGCTGTATTTTCTCTCTCTGTAGTGATGGAGAGAGGTGTTGGTAAAAATTGACAGATGCATATTGACAAAAAATAGAAAAGTATAGCTGCTATGTAAAGAAATGGGTGGTTGGTCTAGTAAACCTCTAAAAATGGGTTTTGACTTGTGCCCCAGGATCTGATCTTATCTTGACCTTATCTTGACAAAGGATAGACTTAAGGAAAACAGCTGGCCTAGTGCTATCTGAATGTTTATGACTTTACAACATGGTCAAGGCATAACAAAACCCCCTTGTCTTTCTGAGGAGATCTCATTCTGTTTACCTCAAAACAGAATGCACCTAAAAGTCAATAGTTTATTTAGGCTGTGCTACAGGTGTTAGCCGTATGGCTGAATGTAAAGGCATACTATGATCAGCTGCTCAGGGCAGATACTACAATACTAAATAAATTAGTGGAGTTCAATAGTATAGTACTAGATAAGTGAGATAGATCATTGAATCACTTCGGCATGTGTGTGCAGTAATTACGCTCACTCAAATAATAAGGACAGTTAAGATAGAATCATTCTTAAGAATGTCCTGCAGTCATGTAGGTCATGTGAGGTAAAATCTTTAGAAGTTGAAACGGTGTAAAATCAGTCAATCTCTACATTATATTGGTTAGAGAATTAATTAGGATGCAAGTTCAGTATATTGCAGGCATAGTTTTGTTAAATAACAATTGATTTGAGTAGTATTTGTAATGATGCATGACAGTTTGGTTGACACTATATTGTGCTATACTCTTGTCTTCAAGACCGGTGAATTTAGATTGAAAATGGAATGTGTGTCACAGATGAGATGAGATGAGATTCAATGTATTGTCAGTGTACAGTACAAGTAAGTATAGCGGAAAGTATTTTCGCATCTCACCAATAGTGCGAACATATCAGTAGAAGGATACATTAGTAGGCTACAGTAGTAAGAGCAGGTATGAGCTGAGCAGTCGTCATTTAAATATTAAATAAATAAGGATTTGAGCAGGAAGAGGAAGACCCATTGACAACTTTGAGTAACATGTTAACAAAAGTGTCTATTGTTTAAATGGCTGCTATTATTTTATTGGCTGTATGAGTTACGTTATTAAGACATATTGTAGTTGGATTAGATGGTCATATTGTGATCTATTTTTTGGACACCCCAAGGTGGAGTATCATATTGATGAGTCATCACACATCTGGTAAGAATCTGGTAAGAGGCTGTACACCGATGGTGGAATGGAACCTAGGACAGGGTTTTTTTTTGTACACTTATATGACAGCTTTGTTTGATGCAGAAATAGAAGTATATGGTGTATTTAAAATAGGACAAAGTATGTGTTTCACTGTAAACATTATTCATATACGTGTGACTACGAAACATGTCTTGCAGCAGGAGGATGTCTAAAAAGTGTTGACATTCCAGTGTTGATTATTGGCTAGATGGCCATGGGGGGATTTCTGCTGGACATGTTGAAACGGTCTGGGACATGATGGTCACATTTTGCTGCTTCTCAGTATGGGTTAAAGGGGTTTGTTTTCGAGGGACGCCTTGAAAACAAACAAGTATTGAGTGTACTAAAAATTGTTATGTTTCCTGTATGAATATTCTGATCCAAGTTTCTTAGGTTCATGGTGGAGGCGATCCAGATTGATGTGACATGAGATTGATTTCTCTCATGTTTTGTGGCATGATGTTACTAACGAAATTAATGGTGTTGCTAACGAAATTGACTAATCTCTGACGGAAATTGAGATTGTGCATGTGTGCATGTGCGCCGAATATCTTGCTGTGTTTGCAGAAGTCATTGGATTTGGAAGTCGAATCTGTGAGTATTACGTAAGTAAGACATGCAATAATCCGATGTTTATTGGTGGAATAATTGAGCATAGAAGGATTTCTTGTTACCATATTTTCTATGTGCATAGAATGTTTTACCTGGTGTATGTTATGTTGTGGTTATATGGTTTATTACTGAACAGCGGTATCGTTTGATGATGCCATATATAAGAGACATAAGAATGTACTTCAGGGATAGGCTACGCAATAAATAGTCAGGGTCAGCTGAGGTCAGCTCCAGCCCTCACAGGAGGTAAAGGGACAATAAGTATTTACGACAGGTAATTATCTCCCCAGGCTTAACAAAAGGTTAGGGTAGGGGTTTAACATGTGTTATAAGTATGCTTCTTTCAGCCCCATAATAAAGAGTCGTTTTGGAAAAACATGACTTAAATTGACTCCACAACGACGACGAGAAGTGGATCTGACGCATGGCTAAGTATCGATTAAAGATGATGTGATTGATAAATGTCGGGTATCATATTTCAGAATCATGCACCCTACAGTGTTGAGTTATTGCAGTAACAAGGTCCTAAGTTCAAAATTGTTGTGCGGAGTCGGGTTGAATGACTGAATGGTTCATTTTGGTGCTGTGTTACATGATAACTGAGAAGGCGTAGGCTGAAGCCAAAGCTTGCTTGTTATGCCTACTCTTGTACCTGTAGTTTCTGGAAATCCTAGTATAAATACGGTTGATTGATACATGTTAAGTTCCAGATCCGACTTGGACATTGCCAAGATGGACCAATAGGAAGGGGGTTTCTCTGTGACTGCTCCTGCGGAACAGAACCCATGGTTAGGAAGGCCAGGGCCCATCTCAAGGGAAATGCCTGTATGCTTATGCCCGGCTCCGTTTAGATTGGTTAATGACATATATTTTGTTTGTAAGTTGTTGGGTTACTCGCACTGGTTTTCTTTTATTTTTCAGATATATGATGATGTACGCTGATGTCCCTAACTGGGGGATCAAGTGCTGTTAGCACTCTGGACTCTGAATCCTGCGATCATGTGCTCGGGAGCCGTTTCTGAATGATGTTGCATCACCTGTGCCGTGACAATTTCTGGTCTTTTGGAAGGCTGTGACGTGTGCAGTTCTGTCAAATGGCCGATCTGCAAGCTCACGACATGTCTGGAGCTTGTGGATGTAGTGCACATTGGTGCTTTGAGCTCTGTGAAAGAGCTACTTTCCGGTTTGGATTGCTCTGTGCGGTGTTGACCACATGGCACCTGCAGTACACTATCGAGTGTGCAAGTGGACAGTTCTGAACGGACACTGTCTGGTGCTGAGATGTTTTTTTGGTCTGAGGGCTACAACGTTTTGCTGTATGTTTAATTTGGCTTTGCCTTGTTTTGTTTGTTGTTGTGAAACTATTGTAACACTGTGTATCGTAGGCCTTGTGTGCGGTCGCTCTATGAGGGCCATGTAGGAATTTTCCCTGTTTGTCTAATCCATTGGGTTCCAGGTTTTTTTGCCTACATCTGCGATGTACTGATAAGTGGTGTTTAGGGGTTTTTAAATGTTTAAAAGTGGGGTAATGTCATAGAAATTTAGACTGCAAACATATAATAATACCCCTTTATTGCACTCTGATGTTATCTTATCTGTGACACCCCTGTGGTGTTGTTTGGTTACTTTGTTACTGTCCCAAATTCCTTTGGGCTATGTTGGGGGTTGTCTCTTGTGGGAGTGGAGACTATAAAGGCTGTGACCTTATGTTTACTCAGAGAGTCAGACTGGGGTTTTCCGTTGCATTGAATTGGTCGTGTAAGTTCCTGACTCCTTACTCGAGTAAATCCTAATATTTCCAAACTATGAATCCTTGTGTTGCCTCATTAATATGTCTTCCTGAGCATGTGTCCCACAGATTGCCTTAACACAACATGCTGCCAGGGACCCAGGACATGAGGAGAGGTGCAATATGCTGCCAGGGACCACCAGGACATGAGGAGAGGTGCAACATACTGCCAGGGAGGGACCACCAGGACATGAGGAGAGGTGCAACATGCTGCCAGGGACCCAGGACATGAGGAGAGGTGCAACATGCTGCCAGGGACCCAGGACATGAGGAGAGGTGCAAGCTGCTGCCAGGGACCACCAGGACATGAGGAGAGGTGCAACATGCTGCCAGGGACCACCAGGACATGAGGAGAGGTGCAACATGCTGCCAGGGACCACCAGGACATGAGGAGAGGTGCAACATGCTGCCAGGGAGGGACCACCAGGACATGAGGAGAGGTGCAACATGCTGCCAGGGACCCAGGACATGAGGAGAGGTGCAACATGCTGCCAGGGACCACCAGGACATGAGGAGAGGTGCAACATGCTGCCAGGGATGGACCACCAGGACATGAGGAGAGGTGCAACATGCTGCCAGGGATGGACCACCAGGACATGAGGAGAGGTGCAACATGCTGCCATACAGGGACCACCAGGACATGAGGAGAGGTGCAACATGCTGCCATACAGGGCCCACCAGGACATGAGGAGAGGTGCAACATGCTGCCATACAGGGACCACCGGGACATGAGGAGAGGTGCAACATGCTGCCAGGGAGGGACCACCAGGACATGAGGAGAGGTGCAACATGCTGCCAGGGACCCAGGACATGAGGAGAGGTGCAACATGCTGCCAGGGACCACCAGGACATGAGGAGAGGTGCAACATGCTGCCAGGGACCACCAGGACATGAGGAGAGGTGCAACATGCTGCCATACAGGGACCACCAGGACATGAGGAGAGGTGCAACATGCTGCCATACAGGGACCACCAGGACATGAGGAGAGGTGCAACATGCTGCCAGGGACCCAGGACATGAGGAGAGGTGCAACATGCTGCCAGGGACCACCAGGACATGAGGAGAGGTGCAACATGCTGCCAGGGAGGGACCACCAGGACATGAGGAGAGGTGCAACATGCTGCCAGGGACCCAGGACATGAGGAGAGGTGCAACATGCTGCCAGGGACCCAGGACATGAGGAGAGGTGCAACATGCTGCCAGGGACCACCAGGATATGAGGAGAGGTGCAACATGCTGCCAGGGACCACCAGGACATGAGGAGAGGTGCAACATGCTGCCAGGGACCACCAGGACATGAGGAGAGGTGCAACATGCTGCCAGGGACCACCAGGACATGAGGAGAGGTGCAACATGCTGCCAGGGAGGGACCACCAGGACATGAGGAGAGGTGCAACATGCTGCCAGGGACCCAGGACATGAGGAGAGGTGCAACATGCTGCCAGGGACCACCAGGACATGAGGAGAGGTGCAACATGCTGCCAGGGACCACCAGGACATGAGGAGAGGTGCAATATGCTGCCATACAGGGACCACCAGGACATGAGGAGAGGTGCAACATGCTGCCATACAGGGACCACCAGGACATGAGGAGAGGTGCAACATGCTGCCATACAGGGACCACCAGGACATGAGGAGAGGTGCAACATGCTGCCATACAGGGACCACCAGGACATGAGGAGAGGTGCAACATGCTGCCATACAGGGACCACCAGGACATGAGGAGAGGTGCAACATGCTGCCATACAGGGACCACCAGGACATGAGGAGAGGTGCAACATGCTGCCAGGGACCCAGGACATGAGGAGAGGTGCAACATGCTGCCAGGGACCACCAGGACATGAGGAGAGGTGCAACATGCTGCCAGGGAGGGACCACCAGGACATGAGGAGAGGTGCAACATGCTGCCAGGGACCCAGGACATGAGGAGAGGTGCAACATGCTGCCAGGGACCCAGGACATGAGGAGAGGTGCAACATGCTGCCAGGGACCACCAGGACATGAGGAGAGGTGCAACATGCTGCCAGGGACCACCAGGACATGAGGAGAGGTGCAACATGCTGCCAGGGACCACCAGGACATGAGGAGAGGTGCAACATGCTGCCAGGGAGGGACCACCAGGACATGAGGAGAGGTGCAACATGCTTCCAGGGACCCAGGACATGAGGAGAGGTGCAACATGCTGCCAGGGACCACCAGGACATGAGGAGAGGTGCAACATGCTGCCAGGGAGGGACCACCAGGACATGAGGAGAGGTGCAACATGCTGCCATACAGGGACCACCAGGACATGAGGAGAGGTGCAACATGCTGCCATACAGGGACCACCAGGACATGAGGAGAGGTGCAACATGCTGCCATACAGGGACCACCAGGACATGAGGAGAGGTGCAACATGCTGCCAGGGACCACCAGGACATGAGGAGAGGTGCAACATGCCATACAGGGACCACCAGGACATGAGGAGAGGTGCAACATGCTGCCATACAGGGACCACCAGGACATGAGGAGAGGTGCAACATGCTGCCAGGGAGGGACCACCAGGACATGAGGAGAGGTGCAACATGCTGCCAGGGAGGGACCACCAGGACATGAGGAGAGGTGCAACATGCTGCCAGGGACCCAGGACATGAGGAGAGGTGCAACATGCTGCCATACAGGGACCACCAGGACATGAGGAGAGGTGCAACATGCTGCCAGGGACCACCAGGACATGAGGAGAGGTGCAACATGCTGCCAGGGACCACCAGGACATGAGGAGAGGTGCAACATGCTGCCATACAGGGACCACCAGGACATGAGGAGAGGTGCAACATGCTGCCAGGGACCACCAGGACATGAGGAGAGGTGCAACATGCTCCCAGGGACCATCAGGACATGAGGAGAGGTGCAACATGCTTCCAGGGACCACCAGGACATGAGGAGAGGTGCAACATGCTGCCAGGGAGGGACCACCAGGACATGAGGAGAGGTGCAACATGCTTCCAGGGACCACAAGGACATGAGGAGAGGTGCAACATGCTGCCATACAGGGACCACCAGGACATGAGGAGAGGTGCAACATGCTGCCATACAGGGACCACCAGGACATGAGGAGAGGTGCAACATGCTGCCAAGGACCACCAGGACATGAGGAGAGGTGCAACATGCTGCCAGGGACCACCAGGACATGAGGAGAGGTGCAACATGCTGCCAGGGAGGGACCACCAGGACATGAGGAGAGGTGCAACATGCTGCCAGGGACCACCAGGACATGAGGAGAGGTGCAACATGTTGCCAGGGAGGGACCACCAGGACATGAGGAGAGGTGCAACATGCTGCCATACAGGGACCACCAGGACATGAGGAGAGGTGCAACATGCTGCCAGGGAGGGACCACCAGGACATGAGGAGAGGTGCAACATGCTGCCAGGGAGGGACCACCAGGACATGAGGAGAGGTGCAACATGCTGCCAGGGACCCAGGACATGAGGAGAGGTGCAACATGCTGCCATACAGGGACCACCAGGACATGAGGAGAGGTGCAACATGCTGCCAGGGACCACTAGGACATGAGGAGAGGTGCAACATGCTGCCAGGGACCACCAGGACATGAGGAGAGGTGCAACATGCTGCCATACAGGGACCACCAGGACATGAGGAGAGGTGCAACATGCTGCCAGGGACCACCAGGACATGAGGAGAGGTGCAACATGCTCCCAGGGACCATCAGGACATGAGGAGAGGTGCAACATGCTTCCAGGGACCACCAGGACATGAGGAGAGGTGCAACATGCTGCCAGGGAGGGACCACCAGGACATGAGGAGAGGTGCAACATGCTTCCAGGGACCACAAGGACATGAGGAGAGGTGCAACATGCTGCCATACAGGGACCACCAGGACATGAGGAGAGGTGCAACATGCTGCCATACAGGGACCACCAGGACATGAGGAGAGGTGCAACATGCTGCCAAGGACCACCAGGACATGAGGAGAGGTGCAACATGCTGCCAGGGACCACCAGGACATGAGGAGAGGTGCAACATGCTGCCAGGGAGGGACCACCAGGACATGAGGAGAGGTGCAACATGCTGCCAGGGACCACCAGGACATGAGGAGAGGTGCAACATGTTGCCAGGGAGGGACCACCAGGACATGAGGAGAGGTGCAACATGCTGCCATACAGGGACCACCAGGACATGAGGAGAGGTGCAACATGCTGCCAGGGACCACCAGGACATGAGGAGAGGTGCAACATGCTGCCATACAGGGACCACCAGGACATGAGGAGAGGTGCAACATGCTTCCAGGGACCACCAGGACATGAGGAGAGGTGCAACATGCTGCCATACAGGGACCACCAGGACATGAGGAGAGGTGCAACATGCTGCCATACAGGGACCACCAGGACATGAGGAGAGGTGCAACATGCTGCCAGGGAGGGACCACCAGGACATGAGGAGAGGTGCAACATGCTGCCATACAGGGACCACCAGGACATGAGGAGAGGTGCAACATGCTGCCAGGGACCACCAGGACATGAGGAGAGGTGCAACATGCTGCCATACAGGGACCACCAGGACATGAGGAGAGGTGCAACATGCTGCCATACAGGGACCACCAGGACATGAGGAGAGGTGCAACATGCTGCCAGGGAGGGACCACCAGGACATGAGGAGAGGTGCAACATGCTGCCATACAGGGACCACCAGGACATGAGGAGAGGTGCAACATGCTGCCAGGGAGGGACCACCAGGACATGAGGAGAGGTGCAACATGCTGCCATACAGGGACCACCAGGACATGAGGAGAGGTGCAACATGCTGCCAGGGACCACCAGGACATGAGGAGAGGTGCAACATGCCATACAGGGACCACCAGGACATGAGGAGAGGTGCAACATGCTGCCATACAGGGACCACCAGGACATGAGGAGAGGTGCAACATGCTGCCAGGGTGGGACCACCAGGACATGAGGAGAGGTGCAACATGCTGCCAGGGAGGGACCACCAGGACATGAGGAGAGGTGCAACATGCTGCCAGGGACCCAGGACATGAGGAGAGGTGCAACATGCTGCCATACAGGGACCACCAGGACATGAGGAGAGGTGCAACATGCTGCCAGGGACCACCAGGACATGAGGAGAGGTGCAACATGCTGCCAGGGACCACCAGGACATGAGGAGAGGTGCAACATGCTGCCAGGGACCACCAGGACATGAGGAGAGGTGCAACATGCTCCCAGGGACCATCAGGACATGAGGAGAGGTGCAACATGCTGCCATACAGGGACCACCAGGACATGAGGAGAGGTGCAACATGCTGCCAGGGACCACCAGGACATGAGGAGAGGTGCAACATGCTCCCAGGGACCATCAGGACATGAGGAGAGGTGCAACATGCTTCCAGGGACCACCAGGACATGAGGAGAGGTGCAACATGCTGCCAGGGAGGGACCACCAGGACATGAGGAGAGGTGCAACATGCTTCCAGGGACCACAAGGACATGAGGAGAGGTGCAACATGCTGCCATACAGGGACCACCAGGACATGAGGAGAGGTGCAACATGCTGCCATACAGGGACCACCAGGACATGAGGAGAGGTGCAACATGCTGCCAAGGACCACCAGGACATGAGGAGAGGTGCAACATGCTGCCAGGGACCACCAGGACATGAGGAGAGGTGCAACATGCTGCCAGGGAGGGACCACCAGGACATGAGGAGAGGTGCAACATGCTGCCAGGGACCACCAGGACATGAGGAGAGGTGCAACATGTTGCCAGGGAGGGACCACCAGGACATGAGGAGAGGTGCAACATGCTGCCATACAGGGACCACCAGGACATGAGGAGAGGTGCAACATGCTGCCAGGGAGGGACCACCAGGACATGAGGAGAGGTGCAACATGCTGCCAGGGAGGGACCACCAGGACATGAGGAGAGGTGCAACATGCTGCCAGGGACCCAGGACATGAGGAGAGGTGCAACATGCTGCCATACAGGGACCACCAGGACATGAGGAGAGGTGCAACATGCTGCCAGGGACCACTAGGACATGAGGAGAGGTGCAACATGCTGCCAGGGACCACCAGGACATGAGGAGAGGTGCAACATGCTGCCATACAGGGACCACCAGGACATGAGGAGAGGTGCAACATGCTGCCAGGGACCACCAGGACATGAGGAGAGGTGCAACATGCTCCCAGGGACCATCAGGACATGAGGAGAGGTGCAACATGCTTCCAGGGACCACCAGGACATGAGGAGAGGTGCAACATGCTGCCAGGGAGGGACCACCAGGACATGAGGAGAGGTGCAACATGCTTCCAGGGACCACAAGGACATGAGGAGAGGTGCAACATGCTGCCATACAGGGACCACCAGGACATGAGGAGAGGTGAAACATGCTGCCATACAGGGACCACCAGGACATGAGGAGAGGTGCAACATGCTGCCAGGGAGGGACCACCAGGACATGAGGAGAGGTGCAACATGCTGCCATACAGGGACCACCAGGACATGAGGAGAGGTGCAACATGCTGCCAGGGACCACCAGGACATGAGGAGAGGTGCAACATGCTGCCATACAGGGACCACCAGGACATGAGGAGAGGTGCAACATGCTGCCATACAGGGACCACCAGGACATGAGGAGAGGTGCAACATGCTGCCAGGGAGGGACCACCAGGACATGAGGAGAGGTGCAACATGCTGCCATACAGGGACCACCAGGACATGAGGAGAGGTGCAACATGCTGCCAGGGAGGGACCACCAGGACATGAGGAGAGGTGCAACATGCTGCCATACAGGGACCACCAGGACATGAGGAGAGGTGCAACATGCTGCCAGGGACCACCAGGACATGAGGAGAGGTGCAACATGCCATACAGGGACCACCAGGACATGAGGAGAGGTGCAACATGCTGCCATACAGGGACCACCAGGACATGAGGAGAGGTGCAACATGCTGCCAGGGAGGGACCACCAGGACATGAGGAGAGGTGCAACATGCTGCCAGGGAGGGACCACCAGGACATGAGGAGAGGTGCAACATGCTGCCAGGGACCCAGGACATGAGGAGAGGTGCAACATGCTGCCATACAGGGACCACCAGGACATGAGGAGAGGTGCAACATGCTGCCAGGGACCACCAGGACATGAGGAGAGGTGCAACATGCTGCCAGGGACCACCAGGACATGAGGAGAGGTGCAACATGCTGCCATACAGGGACCACCAGGACATGAGGAGAGGTGCAACATGCTGCCAGGGACCACCAGGACATGAGGAGAGGTGCAACATGCTCCCAGGGACCATCAGGACATGAGGAGAGGTGCAACATGCTTCCAGGGACCACCAGGACATGAGGAGAGGTGCAACATGCTGCCAGGGAGGGACCACCAGGACATGAGGAGAGGTGCAACATGCTTCCAGGGACCACAAGGACATGAGGAGAGGTGCAACATGCTGCCATACAGGGACCACCAGGACATGAGGAGAGGTGCAACATGCTGCCATACAGGGACCACCAGGACATGAGGAGAGGTGCAACATGCTGCCAAGGACCACCAGGACATGAGGAGAGGTGCAACATGCTGCCAGGGACCACCAGGACATGAGGAGAGGTGCAACATGCTGCCAGGGAGGGACCACCAGGACATGAGGAGAGGTGCAACATGCTGCCAGGGACCACCAGGACATGAGGAGAGGTGCAACATGTTGCCAGGGAGGGACCACCAGGACATGAGGAGAGGTGCAACATGCTGCCATACAGGGACCACCAGGACATGAGGAGAGGTGCAACATGCTGCCAGGGACCACCAGGACATGAGGAGAGGTGCAACATGCTGCCATACAGGGACCACCAGGACATGAGGAGAGGTGCAACATGCTTCCAGGGACCACCAGGACATGAGGAGAGGTGCAACATGCTGCCATACAGGGACCACCAGGACATGAGGAGAGGTGCAACATGCTGCCATACAGGGACCACCAGGACATGAGGAGAGGTGCAACATGCTGCCAGGGAGGGACCACCAGGACATGAGGAGAGGTGCAACATGCTGCCATACAGGGACCACCAGGACATGAGGAGAGGTGCAACATGCTGCCAGGGACCACCAGGACATGAGGAGAGGTGCAACATGCTGCCATACAGGGACCACCAGGACATGAGGAGGGGTGCAACATGCTGCCAGGGACCACCAGGACATGAGGAGAGGTGCAACAAGCTGCCATACAGGGACCACCAGGACATGAGGAGAGGTGCAACATGCTGCCAGGGAGGGACCACGAGGACATGAGGGGAGGTGCAACATGCTGGCATACAGGGACCACCATGGACATGAGGAGAGGTGCAACATGCTGCCAGGGACCACCAGGACATGAGGAGAGGTGCAACATGCTGCCAGGGACCACCAGGACATGAGGAGAGGTGCAACATGCTGCCAGGGAGGGACCACCAGGACATGAGGAGAGGTGCAACATGTTGCCAGGGAGGGACCACCAGGACATGAGGAGAGGTGCAACATGCTGCCAGGGACCACCAGGACATGAGGAGAGGTGCAACATGCTGCCAGGGAGGGACCACCAGGACATGAGGAGAGGTGCAACATGCTGCCAGGGAGGGACCACCAGGACATGAGGAGAGGTGCAACATGCTGCCATACAGGGACCACCAGGACATGAGGAGAGGTGCAACATGCTGCCAGGGACCACCAGGACATGAGGAGAGGTGCAACATGCTGCCAGGGAGGGACCACCAGGACATGAGGAGAGGTGCAACATGCTGCCAGGGAGGGACCACCAGGACATGAGGAGGGGTGCAACATGCTGCCAGGGACCCAGGACATGAGGAGAGGTGCAACATGCTGCCAGGGACCACCAGGACATGAGGAGAGGTGCAACATGCTGCCAGGGAGGGACCACCAGGACATGAGGAGAGGTGCAACATGCTTCCAGGGACCACAAGGACATGAGGAGAGGTGCAACATGCTGCCATACAGGGACCACCAGGACATGAGGAGAGGTGCAACATGCTGCCATACAGGGACCACCAGGACATGAGGAGAGGTGCAACATGCTGCCAAGGACCACCAGGACATGAGGAGAGGTGCAACATGCTGCCAGGGACCACCAGGACATGAGGAGAGGTGCAACATGCTGCCAGGGAGGGACCACCAGGACATGAGGAGAGGTGCAACATGCTGCCAGGGACCACCAGGACATGAGGAGAGGTGCAACATGTTGCCAGGGAGGGACCACCAGGACATGAGGAGAGGTGCAACATGCTGCCATACAGGGACCACCAGGACATGAGGAGAGGTGCAACATGCTGCCAGGGACCACCAGGACATGAGGAGAGGTGCAACATGCTGCCATACAGGGACCACCAGGACATGAGGAGAGGTGCAACATGCTTCCAGGGACCACCAGGACATGAGGAGAGGTGCAACATGCTGCCATACAGGGACCACCAGGACATGAGGAGAGGTGCAACATGCTGCCATACAGGGACCACCAGGACATGAGGAGAGGTGCAACATGCTGCCAGGGAGGGACCACCAGGACATGAGGAGAGGTGCAACATGCTGCCATACAGGGACCACCAGGACATGAGGAGAGGTGCAACATGCTGCCAGGGACCACCAGGACATGAGGAGAGGTGCAACATGCTGCCATACAGGGACCACCAGGACATGAGGAGAGGTGCAACAAGCTGCCATACAGGGACCACCAGGACATGAGGAGAGGTGCAACATGCTGCCAGGGAGGGACCACGAGGACATGAGGGGAGGTGCAACATGCTGGCATACAGGGACCACCATGGACATGAGGAGAGGTGCAACATGCTGCCAGGGACCTCCAGGACATGAGGAGAGGTGCAACATGCTGCCAGGGACCACCAGGACATGAGGAGAGGTGCAACATGCTGCCAGGGAGGGACCACCAGGACATGAGGAGAGGTGCAACATGTTGCCAGGGAGGGACCACCAGGACATGAGGAGAGGTGCAACATGCTGCCAGGGACCACCAGGACATGAGGAGAGGTGCAACATGCTGCCAGGGAGGGACCACCAGGACATGAGGAGAGGTGCAACATGCTGCCAGGGAGGGACCACCAGGACATGAGGAGAGGTGCAACATGCTGCCATACAGGGACCACCAGGACATGAGGAGAGGTGCAACATGCTGCCAGGGACCACCAGGACATGAGGAGAGGTGCAACATGCTGCCAGGGAGGGACCACCAGGACATGAGGAGAGGTGCAACATGCTGCCAGGGAGGGACCACCAGGACATGAGGAGAGGTGCAACATGCTGCCAGGGACCCAGGACATGAGGAGAGGTGCAACATGCTGCCAGGGACCACCAGGACATGAGGAGAGGTGCAACATGCTGCCAGGGACCAACAGGACATGAGGGGAGGTGTAACATGCTGCCAGGGACCACCAGGACATGAGGGGAGGTGTAACATGCTGCCAGGGACCACCAGGACATGAGGAGAGGTGCAACTAGGGGTGGATCCCGAACCTCGGGACCAAGCATGTACCGAACCGAACGTGCTTGGGTACCGGGTACCCATTACAATAATTCAATGTCGGTTCTCTCTATCAGTTCCCACAGACATGCTCTCACGCGCTATTTATTTATTTTCTCCCCTTTTAATAGTCTTTCACAACGCGCAGGGAACAGAGCTGGTCTACAAGCCTACACCGCGTTGCATCAGCGACGCATTGTGGCTTGCAATGCAGATTGGCGGAGGCGGAGCTCTCTCTGCATGGAACATAGGCTCCTCTAGTCTGCAGACGGACAACGTTACTGTACATACAAACTTTAGCTGTTGGCATAATTATTAAAGTTTCTTAAACGTAATTTTCAAGTGAAGTTTATGGGAGGAAACCTTTAAGAGAGAGGACAGGAGTCTTGCGCAGCGTTGAATCAACATGAGACGAGAGAGGAGAGAGAAAGCGTTGCGCGTGCGCACGTGCTTGTGTGTGTGTGTGTGTGTGTGTGTGTGTGTGTGTGTGTGTGTGTGTGTGTGTGTGTGTGAAAGAAAAACAACAAATGATAGCCTATACTTTGTGCATGCAAATTTCTGTCTAGTAGCAAACCACAGCATGCAACTTTGTTTTCAATGGTCCCCCTCTCAGATCTCACCTATAGTAATGTTCCCTCAGTCCCTATGCTCATTCTGTAGCTCATTCAAAAGCCAATTACCGACGAAGGGTAGATGGGATCAATGTGTACTTTTTCCTCGTAAAAGTAGACATTCAGGGCTTTCATTCGGTGTATAGTATGTATAGGATATTCTTTGTGTTCATTTTTATATCTGCCTGTCAATGTCTGACATAAAACGGTCCCTAACTCGGCTTTCTGTTCAAGAACAGCACGTTACTACAAAAGCAAGTAAATATCTCCAGAATGGAAGATGGTAAAATCAAAAAAGAATGTATTAAATTGGAGTGGACAAATTAAGCTTTCTTTTGAGGTATGCGGTGTGCTTCTCGCTATAAGAGAACATTTGCTGTCGGCTTTGGAAAAGGTTGGTCCTCAGCTATCAGCCTTAGCATCAGAGGTTCCCCTATGGCAGAAATGGCTAGCAAGCTAAGTGTTAAAGGCCAGTCCACATGAGCAACTAGTCACAATTAAGTCCTTGCACCAAAACAGTTTTGAGGCCAGTTCACACCAATGCAACAAGTACCAATGTAACTACAGTAGTTGCATTGGTGTGGACTGGCCTTAAAACTGTTTTGGTGCAACGCCGCAACTCCTTGCAAAAAAAAAGAATTCCAGTCCACTCCAACATGTGCAACTCCTTCCAACTGCCATTTTGGGGATAATGGTTTCTAGTAGTTGCATCAGCCTGCGTCAGGGCCCAGTGACGTCTAGTTACGCCCCTGAGTTGCTTGTTGGAAGGAAATGCATCACGAAGCATTGGAGTGGACTGACCTTTACAATGAGGCCGATGTCCTGACCTACACAACCTA
Organism: Electrona antarctica; assembly: GCF_951216825.1. NCBI lineage: Eukaryota > Metazoa > Chordata > Actinopteri > Myctophiformes > Myctophidae > Electrona > Electrona antarctica. Next base: position 5,617,414 of record NC_136811.1, read on the forward strand.
AATGAAGAAGTCATTAGTTATGTTTAACAGTCCGTCCTATTGTTAGTAAATGTAAATTCCCCACCATCATTGTATTGTGGTTCCTCTGATATTTTGTTTGGTTTACACCGGTTAAGGTTGGCTGCTTGGCATGTATCAAATGGGAAGTTTGCTGGATTAAATTACTTCACTATTCTTTCAAAGCATTCAAAGTCATGTTCCTCTTTTGTGACTAACAACAAGTTTCAGAACAGATCAGTTTGACAATGAACTACAATGACTGAGGACGTGTATGTCAACACTTCAAGGTGTCATGTCATGCTTAAAGAGCAGCTTGGAGGTAACATTATAACTAATACTGTATACAAAAGGTTAACTAATATATGTATGGATGTTAGTAAGGACAGTGTAGTGGTGTCTGGAGAAGAGGGTGAACTCTACTACTAAAACACTTCAAGGTGTCATGTCATGCTTAAAAATAATAAAATAATAATCATCATCAGAAACAATGGCCCTCAATGATCAACACGGTGCGTGCCAAAATATGGGTGCATGCCGGAATTACCGTGCAATTTTCGGCATTTATCATTTCCGCATGACCTTGAACGTGCGCCAGGACAAAAATCACGTCAGGTCGGGAGCTGTCGTAGGCTTTGACCTCACCTGTTTTTCTCTGTCGTAGAAAAGCAGAGCATTGTTTGACCAGCTGAGAGGCTGTCACAGGCATCTAAACATATGTATTCCCTCCTAAAATGTTAATATAAAACTGTATATGTATGTATATGGGCTACATGTAAAAAGATTAATTAAAAAAAGTAAAGGAATACATCAATGATGTGTCTTTGTGTCATATGAAATTGGTAGGAGATTTCCAACTTTACAAGCAATTAAAATTGTGCAATTAAAAACAATATAACATGTTTACAATGTTAAAAGTTTATGCTTACTCAAACAGTGCTTTACTGGCCTTGTTAAACATAGCCTATATGCGAGCACATATGTGCGACTTGTGAGATGATTCGGGAGCACAGCGTGACATCAGATGCCTATAATCCCTGTGATATTAACATGTTTATTTAGGCATGAATGGACTGAACACCTTTATTTCCAAGTCACAATGACAAGCATAGGCCTATAGCTTGCCTATTTGCAATTCTAGGCTATAGGCGTAAGGGGCTTAATCATTCACCCATTTAAATAAGTTCTTGACAGTCATTCTTCAGATAAAAAGGCAGATCTGGTTATCTGGTGGGTCAGAAAGGCTGAGCACTTAATTATGCGAGATCCTTTTCGGGAGTCGGGAGGACGGGACCACAGCGGGCGTCGCCAGCACATCCCAGCTCACATCCATATGTTTATGATTCATTCATCAATCACTCCATGAATGTTGATTATGACTGCCTTGACATGCTATATCTCTCATGCAGGCATCACTCACCCACAGCACTTTTCACAGCAGTGCGCACGTGCATTGCGCACAAATGGGTAAAGGCCTAGCCTACAAACGTATTCCATTCATGGCGATGCAACTGTGATGTGTCTTGTCATGTAGCCTTGAGGTGCGTGCGTGCGTGCGTGCGTGCGTGCGTGCGTGCGTGCGCGGACATGACAGCAAGGCAAGCGAGGCGAGAGGGAAACAGACAGGGTAGGCCTAAAGCTTTATTTAATTCATGCAGGTGTTTGTTCAAATACCGGTATATCTTTATTTATTTAAGATACAACACACTGCATTGAGTTGGGCTTGCAGTTGCAAATTGCGTGTACATGCGTGCATCTGTGTGTGTGTGTGTGTGGGGAAAGGGGGGGGGCAGGGGTCAGGCGGGCAGCAAGGCAAGCAGGGAAACTTTTTTTATTGGCTTTTTCCATCATGTAACGGTTTCCATATACGTTGTTTGGTCGTATTGCAGTTATTCATGTCACAAACACGAGGGCGAGGCTTGATTTCATAGGGCGTGCCAGATTGATTTCAGCCATCACATTTATCAACTAAGGAACGAAATTAAGGAAGGATCAGCTGTTTGGGATCACTTCATGAATGTCATGCCGACGTGAGTGTACTCCAAAACCGGCGCTCGAATTTGAGGCAGATTTTACACTCGATTGATAAATGAGGGCCATTGACCCTGAATGCTACTCTATTTCAGCTCAGTCAATTAAGAACATAAATTACTTACAGTATGCCATCACAACTTGTAAAAAGAAAAAGTGTCACTTATTTTAAATGTCTTATTTTGGGACTATACTGGTTTAAACCTACAGTGAGTGTGACGATGGTGTCGTATGTTTTTCAGGCTCTGAAGACTCAAAGCTGAATCTCTACTTGGCTGCTGCGGTGTGTGTGGGGCTGCTGTGTGTTCTCCTATTGGCTGGCATCATTGTCGTGGTGGTACTCTGTGAGTAGCATTCTATCTTTACTGTTGATGGATGTTGAGGGAAACACTTTGGGCTCTATTGTGAGGAAGGTGGGTTGGCGCGAGGCATGCAGTGGACGGGGAACTTTAAAATGTCTGTAGGTGAAGTGTCTTGTTTTTCCATGTCTATACACAGGGGTTGACACTAAGGTCTCAGAGGCACTTGCCCGTCGGGCAAGTACAGGTCATGTTCTACTTGCCCTCAGGTCATGGCCACTTGCCCCCCAAAAATATCGCAGAAATTGAATTACCGTTCATTATTTTCAAGTCATCATGTAAATCAGGGCTCAAAATTTACTTTTTACTTGGTAGCACTGGTGCTACCAGTTTAAAAATGTAGGGGCACCTTCCATTTTTTTAAATGAATAAAAACAGCACTATAACATGAAAGTAGCCTTACAAATGCATGGTAGGGAAACTTGTCATGGTAAGGACCCTGTAAAATAGCTCGAACCAGCTGGTTATTTAATTAGGACCCGCTACAGTGGTGTTCGATACGAACTTAACCGGGATGTAGAAACCTCTACTTCAATGCTCTACGAGTTGCTTAGCCATTAGCCAGTTATTCTGTCTCATCTAGAAGACTCGTGCCAAAGGTAATGACAGCTATCCAAGGTATATGGGTTGTAAGGCCAGACACCTTGGCTAGCGTGCCAAAGGTAATAAAAGCTATCCAAGGTATATGGGTTGTAAGGCCAGACACCTTGGCTAGCGTGCCAAAGGTAATAAAAGCTATCCAAGGTATATGGGTTGTAAGGCCAGACACCTTGGCTAGCATGCGTTGACATGTTGGAGATACCGCGTGCGTGGTTTGGTATCTGAGGTTTAGAAGCCATGGGAGCCGCCTTTTATGCTGTGCAAGTCTAGTGTCACGATGATGTCACCACTGTGTTTCCACATTAATCTGATGTCAGCGCTGGATATCGCCGTTGTCTCCATATATGGGGCTATAGGTTATCCCCATATATGGATCTCTAAGTGAAAGCCTTCGCAACAGACCCCAACATTTACAACATAACCCTAGTCACAACATGACCTTTAGGAGTGGATTGACGCAGAGCATAATACCGCCCAAATTATAGACATTTGTCCGACAACACCAAAATAAATGACTGCGTGTGGACCTTTAGGACCTGGTCCTGTCTGTTAACACCTTGAGGGCTCGGGCCTATTTAATCCATTAATAAAATGTGCCCATCATTTATAGCGCCCGGACCACTTTTACCGGCAGGCCGGAAGTTGTTGTGAATGTCTGTGTAGCAGCTAACAATAGCCACACCACTCTAGAGTCGATCGACAACAACGGGAGGTAAGAATAAATCTATCGCGACTAGCGACTGGACCGCAGGATCTTTTTTCATAATTAGACGGGATGATTTAGATCGCGTATTATGAACGTTTTAAGATTTTCGTTGTCGTCCGCTAAACAGGCAGGGAACATTTTCGATGACGTGTCACTGTTGTGCAACACCGAGGATTGGGCAACAAGCGCTCCTAGGCTGTGGAGCGATGCGATGCTTCTCGCTATAAGAGAACATTTGCTGTCGGCTTTGGAAAAGGTTGGTCCTCAGCTATCAGCCTTAGCATCAGAGGTTCCCCTATGGCAGAAATGGCTAGCAAGCTAAGTGTTAAAGGCCAGTCCACATGAGCAACTAGTCACAATTAAGTCCTTGCACCAAAACAGTTTTGAGGCCAGTTCACACCAATGCAACAAGTACCAATGTAACTACAGTAGTTGCATTGGTGTGGACTGGCCTTAAAACTGTTTTGGTGCAACGCCGCAACTCCTTGCAAAAAAAAAGAATTCCAGTCCACTCCAACATGTGCAACTCCTTCCAACTGCCATTTTGGGGATAATGGTTTCTAGTAGTTGCATCAGCCTGCGTCAGGGCCCAGTGACGTCTAGTTACGCCCCTGAGTTGCTTGTTGGAAGGAAATGCATCACGAAGCATTGGAGTGGACTGACCTTTACAATGAGGCCGATGTCCTGACCTACACAACCTAAATGAAGAAGTCATTAGTTATGTTTAACAGTCCGTCCTATTGTTAGTAAATGTAAATTCCCCACCATCATTGTATTGTGGTTCCTCTGATATTTTGTTTGGTTTACACCGGTTAAGGTTGGCTGCTTGGCATGTATCAAATGGGAAGTTTGCTGGATTAAATTACTTCACTATTCTTTCAAAGCATTCAAAGTCATGTTCCTCTTTTGTGACTAACAACAAGTTTCAGAACAGATCAGTTTGACAATGAACTACAATGACTGAGGACGTGTATGTCAACACTTCAAGGTGTCATGTCATGCTTAAAGAGCAGCTTGGAGGTAACATTATAACTAATACTGTATACAAAAGGTTAACTAATATATGTATGGATGTTAGTAAGGACAGTGTAGTGGTGTCTGGAGAAGAGGGTGAACTCTACTACTAAAACACTTCAAGGTGTCATGTCATGCTTAAAAATAATAAAATAATAATCATCATCAGAAACAATGGCCCTCAATGATCAACACGGTGCGTGCCAAAATATGGGTGCATGCCGGAATTACCGTGCAATTTTCGGCATTTATCATTTCCGCATGACCTTGAACGTGCGCCAGGACAAAAATCACGTCAGGTCGGGAGCTGTCGTAGGCTTTGACCTCACCTGTTTTTCTCTGTCGTAGAAAAGCAGAGCATTGTTTGACCAGCTGAGAGGCTGTCACAGGCATCTAAACATATGTATTCCCTCCTAAAATGTTAATATAAAACTGTATATGTATGTATATGGGCTACATGTAAAAAGATTAATTAAAAAAAGTAAAGGAATACATCAATGATGTGTCTTTGTGTCATATGAAATTGGTAGGAGATTTCCAACTTTACAAGCAATTAAAATTGTGCAATTAAAAACAATATAACATGTTTACAATGTTAAAAGTTTATGCTTACTCAAACAGTGCTTTACTGGCCTTGTTAAACATAGCCTATATGCGAGCACATATGTGCGACTTGTGAGATGATTCGGGAGCACAGCGTGACATCAGATGCCTATAATCCCTGTGATATTAACATGTTTATTTAGGCATGAATGGACTGAACACCTTTATTTCCAAGTCACAATGACAAGCATAGGCCTATAGCTTGCCTATTTGCAATTCTAGGCTATAGGCGTAAGGGGCTTAATCATTCACCCATTTAAATAAGTTCTTGACAGTCATTCTTCAGATAAAAAGGCAGATCTGGTTATCTGGTGGGTCAGAAAGGCTGAGCACTTAATTATGCGAGATCCTTTTCGGGAGTCGGGAGGACGGGACCACAGCGGGCGTCGCCAGCACATCCCAGCTCACATCCATATGTTTATGATTCATTCATCAATCACTCCATGAATGTTGATTATGACTGCCTTGACATGCTATATCTCTCATGCAGGCATCACTCACCCACAGCACTTTTCACAGCAGTGCGCACGTGCATTGCGCACAAATGGGTAAAGGCCTAGCCTACAAACGTATTCCATTCATGGCGATGCAACTGTGATGTGTCTTGTCATGTAGCCTTGAGGTGCGTGCGTGCGTGCGTGCGTGCGTGCGTGCGTGCGTGCGTGCGCGGACATGACAGCAAGGCAAGCGAGGCGAGAGGGAAACAGACAGGGTAGGCCTAAAGCTTTATTTAATTCATGCAGGTGTTTGTTCAAATACCGGTATATCTTTATTTATTTAAGATACAACACACTGCATTGAGTTGGGCTTGCAGTTGCAAATTGCGTGTACATGCGTGCATCTGTGTGTGTGTGTGTGTGGGGAAAGGGGGGGGGCAGGGGTCAGGCGGGCAGCAAGGCAAGCAGGGAAACTTTTTTTATTGGCTTTTTCCATCATGTAACGGTTTCCATATACGTTGTTTGGTCGTATTGCAGTTATTCATGTCACAAACACGAGGGCGAGGCTTGATTTCATAGGGCGTGCCAGATTGATTTCAGCCATCACATTTATCAACTAAGGAACGAAATTAAGGAAGGATCAGCTGTTTGGGATCACTTCATGAATGTCATGCCGACGTGAGTGTACTCCAAAACCGGCGCTCGAATTTGAGGCAGATTTTACACTCGATTGATAAATGAGGGCCATTGACCCTGAATGCTACTCTATTTCAGCTCAGTCAATTAAGAACATAAATTACTTACAGTATGCCATCACAACTTGTAAAAAGAAAAAGTGTCACTTATTTTAAATGTCTTATTTTGGGACTATACTGGTTTAAACCTACAGTGAGTGTGACGATGGTGTCGTATGTTTTTCAGGCTCTGAAGACTCAAAGCTGAATCTCTACTTGGCTGCTGCGGTGTGTGTGGGGCTGCTGTGTGTTCTCCTATTGGCTGGCATCATTGTCGTGGTGGTACTCTGTGAGTAGCATTCTATCTTTACTGTTGATGGATGTTGAGGGAAACACTTTGGGCTCTATTGTGAGGAAGGTGGGTTGGCGCGAGGCATGCAGTGGACGGGGAACTTTAAAATGTCTGTAGGTGAAGTGTCTTGTTTTTCCATGTCTATACACAGGGGTTGACACTAAGGTCTCAGAGGCACTTGCCCGTCGGGCAAGTACAGGTCATGTTCTACTTGCCCTCAGGTCATGGCCACTTGCCCCCCAAAAATATCGCAGAAATTGAATTACCGTTCATTATTTTCAAGTCATCATGTAAATCAGGGCTCAAAATTTACTTTTTACTTGGTAGCACTGGTGCTACCAGTTTAAAAATGTAGGGGCACCTTCCATTTTTTTAAATGAATAAAAACAGCACTATAACATGAAAGTAGCCTTACAAATGCATGGTAGGGAAACTTGTCATGGTAAGGACCCTGTAAAATAGCTCGAACCAGCTGGTTATTTAATTAGGACCCGCTACAGTGGTGTTCGATACGAACTTAACCGGGATGTAGAAACCTCTACTTCAATGCTCTACGAGTTGCTTAGCCATTAGCCAGTTATTCTGTCTCATCTAGAAGACTCGTGCCAAAGGTAATGACAGCTATCCAAGGTATATGGGTTGTAAGGCCAGACACCTTGGCTAGCGTGCCAAAGGTAATAAAAGCTATCCAAGGTATATGGGTTGTAAGGCCAGACACCTTGGCTAGCGTGCCAAAGGTAATAAAAGCTATCCAAGGTATATGGGTTGTAAGGCCAGACACCTTGGCTAGCATGCGTTGACATGTTGGAGATACCGCGTGCGTGGTTTGGTATCTGAGGTTTAGAAGCCATGGGAGCCGCCTTTTATGCTGTGCAAGTCTAGTGTCACGATGATGTCACCACTGTGTTTCCACATTAATCTGATGTCAGCGCTGGATATCGCCGTTGTCTCCATATATGGGGCTATAGGTTATCCCCATATATGGATCTCTAAGTGAAAGCCTTCGCAACAGACCCCAACATTTACAACATAACCCTAGTCACAACATGACCTTTAGGAGTGGATTGACGCAGAGCATAATACCGCCCAAATTATAGACATTTGTCCGACAACACCAAAATAAATGACTGCGTGTGGACCTTTAGGACCTGGTCCTGTCTGTTAACACCTTGAGGGCTCGGGCCTATTTAATCCATTAATAAAATGTGCCCATCATTTATAGCGCCCGGACCACTTTTACCGGCAGGCCGGAAGTTGTTGTGAATGTCTGTGTAGCAGCTAACAATAGCCACACCACTCTAGAGTCGATCGACAACAACGGGAGGTAAGAATAAATCTATCGCGACTAGCGACTGGACCGCAGGATCTTTTTTCATAATTAGACGGGATGATTTAGATCGCGTATTATGAACGTTTTAAGATTTTCGTTGTCGTCCGCTAAACAGGCAGGGAACATTTTCGATGACGTGTCACTGTTGTGCAACACCGAGGATTGGGCAACAAGCGCTCCTAGGCTGTGGAGCGATGCGATGCGTCAAGTGCACTGACCGTGCACTTGAACTTGACGGTGATCTCCGTCTGGGGCCCTTAAACTGTTAACTGTCTGTCCTTGTGGACACATAGATATTTTACAATGACAAACGCTAGAACTTCTATTTGTCTCATTGTCAAATGCAATAAAGTTGGATGTAAACCTAATCAGTTTGTTGATTATCCTTCTTGCAGATTTGGACCAGTGGAAGACCAGACATGACAACCTGACCGAACGGACTGACCATTTTGACAAGTTAGAGACCAGACTTACCAACATGACTGAACAGAGAGGCCAGTGTCAGACCAGACTTAACGACATGACTGTTCAGAGAGGCCAGTGTCAGACCAGACTTAACACCATGACTGAACAGAGAGGCCAGTGTCAGACCAGACTTAACACCATGACTAAACAGAGAGACCAGTGGAAGACCAGTTATGATGAGTTACTGACCAGACATGACAACCTGACCGAACTGAAGAGGATTCATTGTGGTCAGTGAGACATCACTGTTTTTATACATTCTTATATCATGTTGTTCAGCATTTGTCATTAATCTGATCACATTAAAAACAGTGTCTAACATTATATTTTGTTGTTAGAATCACATGGATTTGCATTTGGTGATGGTGTGTGTTACTACTACTCTACTGAGAAGAAGACCTGGGAGGCCAGCAGAGCATTCTGTACAGCCAGACAATCTGACCTGATGACCATAAAGAGCAGAGAGAAGCAGGTGCAGTGTGTGTGTGTGTGTGTGTGTGTGTGTGTGTGTGTGTGTGTGTGTGTGTGTGTGTGTGTGTGTGTGTGTGTGTGTGTGTGTGTGTGTGTGTGTGTGTGTGTGTGTGTGTGTGTGTGTGTGTGCGCGCGTGTGTGCGTGCTGTAAGTGTACATCTAGTTGAGACACACATCTAGTATTGTACACATTGTACTTCAGTAACCAGCTGCTTGTCTGTCCAGGACTTTGTTGACAGATACGTTGGCAGAGACAATGTTGTGTGGCTTGGATTGACCGACAGCGAGACAGAAGGAGTGTGGAAGTGGGTGGATGGAACACCACTGACCACACCAACGTAAGACTTTACCTTCATTATTCTACTGAGGCCGATTCTAAAAACGCCTTCTAAATACTGACCTAAGTTTTCTGAAAAACAAATATTTATATAGCAGCATCACATTTATTTAATACTGTACATACTGTACAGAACCCCAAGAGGGGTTCCCGTCCAGGATGGGTTAAATAAAACATTTTAACTACATTTATTTTCAGCAAACTACATTTCACATTATTTCCTCTTTATATTTATTTCTAAATGGAATCAAAGGCTATAATACAACAGTTACTCTGTATCCGTTGTCTATTTCATTGTCCAGTTAATTTGTACGTAAATATATAATGTAATATAATTTGAAGTCATGATTAAAAAAAACTAAACATTCAGATAAAATCCTTGTTGTGAAGGTATTGTAATGTATTAATGTTTCTACTTCTACAGGTACTGGCTGCCTGGTGAGCCTAATGACTGGGGACAAGGAGAAGACTGTGCTGGGTTGTATAATGGAGGGTGGTACGACTTTACATGTGGGTCAACACTCTATTGGATTTGTGAAATAGTTTTCTAGAGTTATGCATTAACTAGTAATAGTTGTGTATCTGCAGCACCTGATTAACCCTTTGTGGTGCCTGGAGCTACCACCCGCCTGTGGGGGGGTGAGGGTGGGGGGTTTCAAATAGACAATGAGCTTGTAGATCTGCTATTTTGGGAAATGTTCCCCCCATAATAGTCATGCTGGGGTTCAAGAGGATAATTCATATTTCCATTATTCAGATAAAGGGGAGACTATGTAATGTAACATGTAATCAATGAATAACAGCCATCTGTTCCATTTTAACACCACAGACAGATAGATCAATAAAGTGTTTTTGCATGGGTTTGGTCCAAATCAGTTTGTTAAAGGACCACTTCACCACTTTTCAACCTATCTTCATATAATAGGTCCTCACTAATAATTCTCAAAGATTCTCAAAGATAGTAATTTAAAGTGGCCAGTGTTGTTTTTGACAGCTAATTTAATTTTAGTCATAGTCTCTTGAATAGTTTATGTAGTTTGTCACATTTTAGTCACCTGGAATGTTTTGGTGTTATAGTCTAGTTTTTGTCGACAAAATATAACTAACTCTACAGTTGATTTAGTCGAACAAAATGTATTTAGGTGGGCCGTGATGCCGTCATAATGACTTTTTTCTCACTTGCTGAAAATAGCCGATCTATAAGCCCACAACTATTTTCAGCATGCAACTAATTGTAAAATGACTTATACTGGATCTCTTGTCCACTAGTCCCTTCCTAACATTTTAGTCTAATTTTTATTTGTTGACGAAATTGTCAGTATATTTAGTATATATTTAGTTTCCATTACGTTTTCGTCAGTGGAAAAAGGTAGTCGACGAACATTTTCGTCTTAGTTTTAGTCGACGAAATCAATACTGGTTTGCGTGTGGATGAGCCCTTCGCACACGTATCAGTGAACATAGGAGTAATATCAGATGTGGCGACGAGCGCAATCCAGTCGCAGCCCATTTTTTAAAAGATGGGTCACAATATTTCCTCTTTAAGATACTGGGGTATAGAGAAGGTGGAGAGACCCCCCTCGCGGTGGTGACCACAATCGAATCCTACTTCAACGTGAAGCTTTTTTATATGTATATACTATTACTCAACACTATGGCTCCTCAAGGGCTGAATGAGGAATTTGATGTCAAACCATTTCTGGGATAATTCTTTATTTTTCATTATTTTAACACTGTTTATCTTTTTTGTTATCCTTATGCTGTCCTCATTATTTTGTACTGTAATTGCAGTACCTTACTATTGTGTTGCTATTGTATTATGGTCTCCTCTTGTAGGCAGTATTTGTATTATTATTTGCAATGTTTTTACTGGTTTGCAGCTTATTATTCATTTTGTCTTCACCACTACACTTCCCTATTCTAAAGAGGTGGCCCTAGTGCCACTATTTTTAATATAATCAGAGTATGCCCTTTATGCTAATTGCAGCCACATCATTAGATGCGGTGGGCGTGTCTTGCTTGATTCCCTTCATTGCAATAGAGCTTGTTCCTTGTTGACCTGCCCATATGCTGTTGTATATAATACGCCTGCTTGATGTTTTGTACTCATACCTGATGAAGACCCGTAAGGGTCGAAAGGTTGTACCTAAATAAAACCATGGTTTTCCTGGGAGCAGACACACAGTGTGTGGACAACCCTTCCTTTACCTGGGAGCAGACACACAGTGTGTGGACAACCCTTCCTTTACCTGGGAGCAGACACACAGTGTGTGGACAACCCTTCCTTTACCTGGGAGCAGACACACAGTGTGTGGACAACCCTTCCTTTACCTGGGAGCAGAGACACAGTGTGTGGACAACCCTTCCTTTACCTGGGAGCAGAGACACAGTGTGTGGACAACCCTTCCTTTACCTGGGAGCAGACACACAGTGTGTGGACAACCCTTCCTTTACCTGGGAGCAGACACACAGTGTGTGGACAACCCTTCCTTTACCTGGGAGCAGAGACACAGTGTGTGGACAACCCTTCCTTTACCTGGGAGCAGAGACACAGTGTGCGGACAACCCTTCCTTTTCATAGTGCATAAAAACATGATGTGGTTTTAGTGTGATAGAGGCGCCCCCGGAATAATACAAAAAAGGGTTAATGAAAGTAGGTAGGGGAGAACGGGGTAAGATGAACCACTTTTTGCTTAAGTTGTCCTGGAAGCAAGGCAAAATGAGATGGCAGTAAAATCTAATGATCTACCCATATTTCAGGATGTCTTCTATCAATTGAAATGATGAGTAAGCATCTATGACAAAGGGCCATGAAAATATGACCTTTTTAAAAAAAGTGGTCACGTGGCTCAATTTGCCCCAGGTAAGGGGTACGTTGATCCAAGTCAAGGGGCAAGTCGAACCACATGATGTTTTATTGTTAAAAGCTTAAACTTGAACAGATAATGTATTCACTTATCATTATTTGTTTATTTTTTATTCTAACAATATTAAGACAATTCAATAAAGTTTGTTATTCAGAACCTTATATTTGCAATATTGTTAATACAATATTGCAAACTTCTCTTAAATGAGTAAGTACATGCAAATTAAAGGTCATTCAGTATAATTTGAGTAGCAAAAACTTAATAAAAAAATATGAATAGTGATTCCCATTGACTCAATTTACCCCCGGACATTGGCTCATCTTACCCATATCCACAATTTTAGAAAACTATGACTAGAATAAACTACTTCAGACAATTTAATTGCTAAATGATTCACATGATTCTATCCATTGGCAAATCATCAACGTGTATGATATTACCTTTTAGACCTAGGTACATTTTGCTTTGTATAACAGTCATTTTAAATGATGTGTCGAAATTTTACTTTGACCGACAAAAGACAGTTTTTTGTGTAAAATAATGTTTTCTACTTTCCCCATGTGCTTCCCAACTTCACAGCCAGGTGTAAATTATGGAGGCTTACTATATTTAAGGTCACATGGCAACACAGGGTTCTAGTTTTCTAGATAAAGGGGGTGGTTCAACTTAAACGCTGGCTCATCTTACCCCGTTCTCCCCTATGGTGCATGCGATATGAAGTGTGAGATTACCATAATGACAGTAATCCTTAATCATATTCAAGGGCTTTTGGCACTCAGAGAGAGTACAAATGGAACCAAATGGACCATAACAGGTCCATTTGGTTCCATTTGTACTCTCTCTCGCAGAGTTAAGTTGACATTGATTTTACAATATAAAAATAAATAAATAAAAGTTATAATAAATTGAGGTCCCACTCCCAGATGTAATGGCATTAAATGGGGGTCAGTATCCTATGCATGTCAAACTGAAAATGATGAGAATCACTGCTAGAGCCCTGCCATATCTTTTCAAATGGAGTCTTGCCCTGAAAATGAATTCATTTTACACCCTCAAGATTTAAAGATCTATAAGGGTCCATTTGGTTACCAACTCTCCATCATTTAGCTGGGGACCCGGTGGAACCCCCTCAAGGACCACTGGTTGAGAACCATTGTTCTACATCTAAGCTTAATTAATGAATTAATCAAAAATGTAAAACTATGCAGACAGAGATATTATGTGGAACCCACAGTATGCAGTGACGTGCAGACAGAGATATTATGTGGAACCCACAGTATAGTGACGTGCAGACAGAGATATTATGTGGAACCCACAGTATGCAGTGACGTGCAGACAGAGATATTATGTGGAACCCACAGTATAGTGACGTGCAGACAGAGATATTATGTGGAACCCACAGTATGCAGTGACGTGCAGACAGAGATATTATGTGGAACCCACAGTATAGTGACGTGCAGACAGAGATATTATGTGGAACCCACAGTATGCAGTGACGTGCAGACAGAGATATTATGTGGAACCCACAGTATGCAGTGACGTGCAGACAGAGATATTATGTGCAGTGACAAAACTCTTCCTCCCCATCCGGCTTCCTCCTCCTGAACACCAGTGTGCTTTTTGCACCGCGTTGGATTCTAACCTCTAGGCCAGGGGTGGGCAACTTTGACGATGGAGAGTGTAATATTCTCACAGAATATGCTTATATTGATGCTCTATCTCCACCTAGCGTCTGTTAGATATAGCCACTGTGATTGGTTAGTGCTACTGCATGCTGGGAGTATCTTCAGGTACAGAGTGAGTTGTGTGAAGTCAGCCTTCCTAGATACATGTGATCCACCGCAGTCTGGAATAAAGCCTACTACTATTATAGCACGTCGTCCTGCATTTGATTGTACACATTGTGCAACACAAGACATGGTGTCAGAGTAACTCGAACCCGAAAGCAAAACAAAAAGACAGAGATGGACGTCGCTGGAGTGCCTTCACCCCGAATGGACTGGGATGCAAGCAACTTGCCCGAAGCATGGCGAAAATTCAAGTTACATACAGACTTGATGTTTTCTGGTCCTTTCAAAAAGAAGAGTGAAGATGAAAAGTGCAGCTACTTGCTTCTCTGGATTGGAGATAAAGGCCGGGATGTCTACAATACATGGACGCTTACAGAGGAGGAACGTAAAGTATTGAAAACATACCATGACCGTTTCCTAGCGTATGTAGAGCCCAAAGTGAATGTGATTTTCGCTAGATACAAGTTCACCGAGAAAGTACAGGGAGCTAACGAGCCTTTTGAACAGTTCGTGACAGAATTGAGACTGCTTGTTAAAGACTGTAACTATCACGACAGTGAAGAGATGGTACGAGACCGTGTGGTTTTTGGGATTAATTCACCAAGAGTGAGAGAGAAGCTGCTCAACGTCGGGTCCGATCTAACTTTGGATAGAGCAATAGACATTGCCAGGACTCATGATATGGCACAAGCTCAGCTAAGGAGTTTTGCAAGCAGCAGCGCGAGCCCGCGCGAACAGGCTGTTCATGCAGTGAGCCGGCATTCTTCAAAGGGTCCCGCATGGAAAACGCGCCAAGACTGGACAAGAGGAAGCCAAGCGCAATTCCCCAGGAATCCCACGGAGGGAGACAGAGGCCACTCTAAATCGTGTGGATACTGTGGAAACAGGGCTCATGGAAAAGACGCTTGCCCAGCAAAAGGCAAGCAATGCAAAATCTGCAACAAGTGGAACCACTTTGCAAAGGTATGTCGTTCCAAAACAAGCAAAGTTCACACAGTAAGTGAAATGAATCAGGATCAAGATGCAGACAGCAGTGATGGTATGTTTATTGATGCAGTGACACAAGGAAGCAACACCAAAAATACAGAGCAAGCCTATGCAAATGTACAAGTTGGCCCAAATAAGACTGTAGTTCGCTTCAAGTTGGATACTGGTGCTGACACAAATGTCATAACACCAGAGGTATTCAGATCTCTAGGAGTACAAGATGTACTGGAACCTTCACCACGCCCACTCTATGGCTATGGAGGTGAGCAACTCAGTGTCCGGGGCAAGTGCAACATGAAATGCCGGTACAAGGACATTAAGCTAATGTTGAAAGTGCATGTTGTTGACACACGTGCACCCCCAGTGCTAGGTTTAAAAGCATGTTTGGATTTTGGACTGATTAAACTCATACTGTCAGTGTCTGGGGCACCAGATGTGTCCATTCTAGATGAGTTTGCAGATGTTTTCACAGGAATAGGACTATTCCCTGGTGAATGCACAATCCACCTCGACCCCAATGCAACGCCTGTGGTCCACGCACCAAGGCGTGTCCCCATCGCACTACGTGATCGTCTCAAACTGGAGCTGCAAAGCATGGAAAAGCAGCATGTCATTGTCAAAGTGACAGAACCGACCGAATGGGTCAATTCAATGGTAGCAGCAGAAAAGCCACGCACAGGCAAGCTGAGAGTATGTCTCGACCCCAAGGATCTGAACCAGGCTATCAAGAGGCCACATTATCCTTTGCCCACTCTCGACGACGTCACAGCTAAGCTGGCAGGAGCCTGCTATTTCAGTGTCATGGATGCCAGGTCAGGCTACTGGGCGATTAAGCTCACAGAAGAGTCGTCCAAACTGACCACTTTCAACACAGTATTTGGGCGATACCGGTTCCTCCGCCTGCCTTTTGGGATCGTATCGGCCCAAGACGAGTTTCAACGGAGAGTCGACGAGACCTACGAGGGTCTACAAGGAGTCACAGCCATAGTGGATGATGTCCTTATTTTTGGAAAAACTAAAGAGGAACACGACGAAAACCTCCGTGCCATGTTACAGCGCTCCAGAGAGCGAGGAGTCAAGCTAAACCCAGAGAAAAGCACTCTCTGTGCCACAGAAGTCAGCTATTTTGGGCACATCATCACCAAGGATGGAATCAAGCCAGACCCAGCCAAAGTCAGGGCTGTGAGAGACATGGAGCCACCCAAAGACAAAGGTGAGCTCGAAACAATTCTTGGCATGATCAATTATCTGTCAAAATTTGCACCTATGCTCTCAGATATCAATGCACCCCTGCGTCAGCTGATGAAGAACACAAGTGAATTCCTATGGGACGCACAGCATGATGCAGCATTCAAGAAAATGAAAGAGCTGATCACACGAGAGCCAGGCCCAGTTCTCACATATTACGACCCCAGCAAGGAGCTCAGACTCCAAGTCGATGCATCAAAATATGGACTGGGTGCTGTCTTACTACAAGAAGGAAAGCCCATCGGATATGCATCAAAATCACTCAGTGACAGTGAAGTGAACTACGCACAGATTGAGAAGGAGCTATACGCTATCTTGTTTGGATGCAAGCGCTTCCATCAGTACGTCTATGGCCGCCACACCATTGTGGAAAGCGACCACAAGCCACTGGAGTCCATTATGAAGAAACCACTTGCAGCAGCGCCCCCGAGGCTACAGAGAATGATTCTCCAGCTGCAGAGGTATGCTTTCACCATTATCCACAGACCAGGCAAGGACATTCCTGTTGCAGACACTCTCTCCAGGAAGTCACTTTCTGACCAGGATGACAGTCTCAGAGAAGGTATGGACATGCAAGTGCACACAGTGTATAGCAACCTACCTGTCAGTGACACAAAGCTGACAGAAATCAGAGCAGAGACTGAGAAAGACACACAGCTCATACTACTGAAAGAAACGATCAAGTCAGGCTGGCCTGAGGAAAGAAGAATGTGTCCTCAGAGCATAGCAGAATACTGGAATCACAGAAGTGAACTTTCTGTGATGAATGACATCATATTCAAGGGGGAGAAAATCATCATCCCTACCCCACTGCGCTCAGAACTGTTATCCCGAATACATGCAGGTCACATGGGCATGGAAAA
>NC_136811.1:5642044-5682044 GCF_951216825.1 Electrona antarctica
ACGCAAATTGGTACACAGTCTCTCTAGAGCCATTCAACGAAACGGGTCTTTCAGACTCCATCCTGATTGGCTAAGATTGGCTTCCAAAGTTCGTAGGAGTGCTCAGTTTCAAACAAAATGCTGCAAATCATCAACACATCGTGTGATTTCCGTGAAATTGTGCACGCACATTCCCACTAGGCCGAGGAAGAAATGCCACGTGAACATTTTCAACTCAGCCTCATGGTGGCGCTATAACTGGCCGAAAAGTGTTTTTACCTCTAACTGCACGGATCTGTGGATAACTTTGTATGCCAACTCCCTAGAGGCCAAGGAAAAATCTTTGCCTGGAATTTTTCACATATGCTCTTTATAGCGCCACCAGGAGGCCGACATATGTAAAACACATTTTCTAATATTACTCCTTCAGATTGTATCCAAATTTCACGCAAATCGGTACACATGCTCTCTATAGTCATGTGATCAAGACTGGTTTGTTTGATTTCTCATAATCCACCCTCATTGGCTACGATTGGCTTCTAAACTTTTCAGGAGTAGCCCGCTTTGTACCCGTTTTGTATAAATCGCCACAACTACTCAACGCAGCGTCCGATTGCGGTGAAACTGTGCATGCATATTCCCACTAGGCTGAGGAAGAAATGCCACTTCACAGTTTTCTAATCAGCCTCATGGTGGCGCTACAACAGGCCAAGCCGCTTCTCACACGCGCGCACGCATGCATGCACGCACGCACGCACGCACGCACGCACGCACAACATGTTTATATTACTCCTAAACATTTTGCCAAACATCACACATACTCCTATCCTCCTGGTGGAGACCTGTGCCCAGAAGGGCACTTTTTCTAGTTCTGGGTGCCTGCCATGCAATGGCAGAAACACAGGTTGAAATCTAAAACGCATACTTAATAATTATCATCAATACGCGAAACTTCGACGTCTACGGCCGGCCGCACGGTTTGCCAAAGCCCCGCAATATATACATCAAAACGTGCGGCTCGGCCGGGAATGGTGTGCTTGTGCTTTTCTTTCCGATTCGTGTTACCGTGCCGACGTAATTCGCAATAAACGACGCGAAAATGCCCCATTCAAAGTCGATGGGGAGACGCGGGTAAAAACAGAAAACGACACGTTACTTTGGAGCCACATTGCTCGGGCATACTGTTACGTAGAAACACGATTTAAACGTCAAACAGCACACGAGGCCATCGACTTTGTGGTGGTTCAGACGGAATTCGAAACCGTTGCACGGTTTGCCCGCTATCGCAGTTCAAAGTGTGTGTGGTCTGAGCAATATTCTCGACTCAGAGTGTCGCACGCCCAGAGAGAGAGCGGATCAGAGTGAGAAGCCAATGTGAAGACTATACCGAAATTCTCCGAACAAATCGTCCTCACGGCCAAAATATTCACTTTACACGCATGGGTTTCGGTAATTTTGTAGCCACACTCGTCCTCTTTCACCCAATGTCACAACCATAGCCCAGATACATACAGTACGTGAACTACAGCCCTGAAAGCGACAGGTGTACCATCATAATGTGTCATAAACTCCATGTTAAATGCCTGAATGAGTCAGCAATTTTTTCATCACAAGCACAATTCTTAACTCGCTCTTATAACCACGTTTTTTATCGTACCAATACCACGATCGCACACGGCGTACCTCAATGCCTCGGGTCACTCACGGTGAAAACAAAAATCGCATTCGACTTTTACTTTTTGCGATAGAGCAATTTGTTCGGACATACGTTCTGTCATAGAGAGTCACTGTACTTTTAACTTTCAATACTGTTTGCATTGCATAGACTAGCCCAGGTGAAAATGATACTTTGTTAATGATTCAAGGTCACCTGACCAACTCTCACACACGCGCGCACACACGCACATGCGCACACATGTGCACGCACACACACACATTGAAAGTCAATAGAGAAATTCGGGGAAACACGTAACTCTGTCATTTCTCAACCGTTTCGGACGCGGGGCGGCTCGCCAGAACCGGGCCGACCCCCTGAGCGAAACCAAATGGACCCCTTAGCATGTTAGCATTAGCATGTTAGCATGTTAGCATGTTAGCATGTTAGCATTAGCATGTTAACATGTTAGCATTAGCATGTTAGCATGTTAGCATTAGCATGTTAGCATGTTAGCATTAGCATGTTAGCATGTTAGCATGTTAGCTTTAGCATGTTAGCATTAGCATGTTAGCATGTTAGCATGTTAGCATTAGCATGTTAGCATTAGCATGTTAGCATTAGCATGTTAGCATGTTAGCATTAGCATGTTAGCATGTTAGCATGTTAGCATGTTAGCATTAGCATGTTAGCATGTTACCATGTTAGCATTAGCATGTTAGCATGTTACCATGTTAGCATTAGCATGTTAGCATGTTAGCATGTTAGCTTTAGCATGTTAGCATTAGCATGTTAGCATGTTAGCATGTTAGCATTAGCATGTTAGCATTAGCATGTTAGCATTAGCATGTTAGCATGTTAGCATGTTAGCTTTAGCATGTTAGCATGTTAGCATGTTAGCATGTTAGCATTAGCATGTTAGCATTAGCATGTTAGCATTAGGTTAGCATTAGCATGTTAGCATGTTAGCATGTTAGCTTTAGCATGTTAGCATTAGCATGTTAGCATGTTAGCATGTTAGCATGTTAGCATGTTAGCATTAGCATGTTAGCATTAGCATGTTAGCATGTTAGCATGTTAGCTTTAGCATGTTAGCATGTTAGCATGTTAGCATTAGCATGTTAGCATTAGCATGTTAGCATTAGCATGTTAGCATGTTAGCATGTTAACTTTAGCATGTTAGCTTTAGCATGTTAGCATTAGCATGTTAGCATGTTAGCATTAGCATGTTAGCATTAGCATGTTAGCATTAGCATGTTAGCATGTTAGCATTAGCATGTTAGCATGTTAGCATTAGCATGTTAGCATTAGCATGTTAGCATGTTAGCATTAGCATGTTAGCATGTTAGCATTAGCATGTTAGCATTAGCATGTTAGCATTAGTATATTAGCATGTTAGCATTAGCATGTTAGCATTAGCATGTTAGCATGTTAGCATTAGCATGTTAGCATTAGCATGTTAGCATGTTAGCATTAGCATGTTAGCATTAGCATATTAGCATATTAGCATGTTAGCATTAGCATGTTAGCATGTTAGCATGTTAGCATTAGCATGTTAGCATTAGCATGTTAGCATTAGCATGTTAGCATTAGCATGTTAGCATTAGCATGTTAGCATGTTAGCATTAGCATATTAGCATTAGCATGTTAGCATTAGCATTTTAGCATGTTAGCATGTTAACATTAGCATGTTAGCATTAGCATGTTAGTATTAGCATGTTAGCATGTTAGCATTAGAATGTTGGTGGCAACGTAATGTGCAATAAACTTAGACAAAATACCCCATTGAAAGTCAACCAAATGGACCCTTACAGGGTCTGAGAGGCTAAATGTCATCAAATGGTGGTCCGTGGCTCAAATGCTGCACAGACTTGGCGAGCTGCAGGCACCCAGTCAAATTTCCTGAAATTTGTTTCTAGTTCTGGGTGCCTGCCATGCAATGGCAGAAACACAGGTTGAAATCTAAAACGCATACTTAATTATTATCATCATCAATACGCGAAACTTCGACGTCTACGGCCGGCCGCACGGTTTGCCAAAGCCCCGCAATATATACATCAAAACGTGCGGCTCGGCCGGGAATGGTGTGCTTGTGCTTTTCTTTCCGATTCGTGTTACCGTGCCCACGTAATTCGCAATAAACGACGCGAAAATGCCCCATTCAAAGTCGATGGGGAGACGCGGGTAAAAACAGAAAACGACACGTTACTTTGGAGCCACATTGCTCGGGCATACTGTTACGTAGAAACACGATTTAAACGTCAAACAGCACACGAGGCCATCGACTTTGTGGTGGTTCAGACGGAATTCGAATACGTTGCACGGTTTGCCCGCTATGGCAGTTCAAAGTGTGTGTGGTCTGAGCAATATTCTCGACTCAGAGTGTCGCACGCCCAGAGAGAGAGCGGATCAGAGTGAGAAGCCAATGTGAAGACTATACCGAAATTCTCCGAACAAATCGTCCTCACGGCCAAAATATTCACTTTACACGCATGGGTTTCGGTAATTTTGTAGCCACACTCGTCCTCTTTCACCCAATGTCAAAACCATAGCACAGATACATACAGTACGTGAACTACAGCCCTGAAAGCGACAGGTGTACCATCATAATGTGTCATAAACTCCATGTTAAATGCCTGAATGAGTCAGCAATTTTTTCATCACAAGCACAATTCTTAACTCGCACTTATAACCACGTTTTTTATCGTACCAATACCACGATCGCACACGGCGTACCTCAATGCCTCGGGTCACTCACGGTGAAAACAAAAATCGCATTCGACTTTTACTTTTTGCGATAGAGCAATTTGTTCGGACATACCTGTCATTGACAGTCAGTGGGCTTTTAACATTCAATACTGTTTGCGTTTACATAGACTAGCCCAGGTGAAAATGATACTTTGTTAATGATTCAAGGTCACCTGACCAACTCTCACACACGCGCGCACACACGCACATGCATGCACATGCACACATGTGCACGCACACACACACATTGAAAGTCAATAGAGGAATTCGGGGAAACACGTAACTCTGTCATTTCTCAACCGTTTCGGACGCGGGGCGGCTCGCCAGAACCGGGCCGCCCCCCTGAGCGAAACCAAATGGACCCCTTAGCATGTTAGCATTAGCATGTTAGCATGTTAGCATTAGCATGTTAGCATGTTAGCATTAGCATGTTAGCATGTTAGCATTAGCATGTTAGCATTAGCATGTTAGCATGTTAGCATGTTAGCATGTTAGCATGTTAGCATTAACATGTTAGCATGTTAGCATTAACATGTTAGCATTAGCATGTTAGCATGTTAGCATTAGCATGTTAGCATTAGCATGTTAGCATTAGCATATTAGCATGTCAGCATTAGCAAGTTAGCATGTTAGCATTAGCATGTTAGCATGTTAGCATTAGCATGTTAGCATTAGCATGTTAGCATGTTAGCATGTTAGCATGTTAGCATTAGCATGTTAGCATGTTAGCATTAACATGTTAGCATTAGCATGTTAGCATGTTAGCATTAGCATGTTAGCATTAGCATGTTAGCATGTTAGCATGTTAGCATTAGCATGTTAGCATGTTAGCATTAGCATGTTAGCATTAGCATATTAGCATTAGCATATTAGCATATTAGCATGTTAGCATGTTAGCATTAGCATGTTAGCATGTTAGCATTAGCATGTTAGCATTAGCATGTTAGCATGTTAGCATTAGCATGTTAGCATGTTAGCATTAGCATGTTAGCATGTTAGCATGTTAGCATGTTAGCATTAACATGTTAGCATGTTAGCATTAACATGTTAGCATTAGCATGTTAGCATGTTAGCATTAGCATGTTAGCATTAGCATGTTAGCATTAGCATATTAGCATGTCAGCATTAGCAAGTTAGCATGTTAGCATTAGCATGTTAGCATGTTAGCATTAGCATGTTAGCATTAGCATGTTAGCATGTTAGCATGTTAGCATGTTAGCATTAGCATGTTAGCATGTTAGCATTAACATGTTAGCATTAGCATGTTAGCATGTTAGCATTAGCATGTTAGCATTAGCATGTTAGCATGTTAGCATTAGCATGTTAGCATGTTAGCATTAGCATGTTAGCATTAGCATATTAGCATTAGCATATTAGCATATTAGCATGTTAGCATGTTAGCATTAGCATGTTAGCATGTTAGCATTAGCATGTTAGCATTAGCATGTTAGCATGTTAGCATTAGCATGTTAGCATTAGCATGTTAGCATGTTAGCATGTTAGCATTAGCATGTTAGCATGTTAGCATTAGCATGTTAGCATTAGCATGTTAGCATGTTAGCATTAGCATGTTAGCATGTTAGCATTAGCATGTTAGCATTAGCATGTTAGCATGTTAGCATGTTAGCATGTTAGCATGTTAGCATTAGCATGTTAGCATGTTAGCATTAACATGTTAGCATTAGCATGTTAGCATGTTAGAATTAGCATGTTAGCATTAGCATGTTAGCATGTTAGCATGTTAGCATTAGCATGTTAGCATGTTAGCATTAGCATGTTAGCATTAGCATATTAGCATGTTAGCATTAGCATATTAGCATTAGCATGTTAGCATTAGCATTTTAGCATGTTAGCATGTTAGCATTAGCATGTTAGCATTAGCATGTTAGTATTAGCATGTTAGCATGTTAGCATTAGAATGTTGGTGGCAACGTAATGTGCAATAAACTTAGACAAAATACCCCATTGAAAGTCAACCAAATGGACCCTTACAGGGTCTGAGAGGCTAAATGTCATCAAATGGTGGTCCGTGGCTCAAATGCTGCACAGACTTGGCGAGCTGTAGGCACCCAGTCAAATTTCCTGAAATTTGTTTCTAGTTTTAACTTGTTTTTTACTTTCTACTGCTTGCTTGAAAGTAACGTTTCCTTTCCCGTTTGAAAACTGTTTTGTTTAAGTCACAGGAATACAGTAAACAATCAAGTCATCATGTAAATCAGGGCTCAAAATTAACCTTTTTACTTGGTAGCACTGTCTGGTGCTACCAGTTTAAAAATGTAGGCGCACCTTTAATTTTTTTAATGAATAAAAACAGCACTATAACATGAAATTAGCCTTACAAATGCATGGTAGGGAAACTTGTCATGGCAAGGACCCCAACATTTACACATTACCCACACACTTGTCAATGAAAATTTAACTCTGATAGTCCATTTGGTTCCACTTGTCTTCCATTCTGTCTATAATTTAGCTGGAGAGGCTGGAACTCCACGCACGCACACATGCACACGCACGCACACATGCACGCGCACGCACACACGCGCACACACATGATGTATCTGAACCATGAGAGCCCCGGAGAAAAGTTGTGACACACGGCAGACAGCAGAAGCAGATCCGAGATGATGTTGTTTATTTCACAAGCACACAGCGCAGCAATGCATACAGGTTAAAGCTCACGCCAGCCAGAGATGGCCTGACGTGCATCCACAAGGCTCGCGCCCGACTGACAAAGAGTCCCATCTTGGTCAACCTTTTAAGCAGTTTACATGAGTGTAGGGTGTCAACAGAAATATGCATACAAATAGCCACAGGAAGGCACATAGCAAATGGCCAGGCCCTCACCACATGGGACCGGGTGTGGGAGCCTGGAGTGGAAGACAGTCACACACACCCTACAGACACCTCCAAATGAAAGTCAAGATGAGCACAGTAGCACACATTACTTAGAATTATGAATTCCAGATTCATCACACACACACACACACACACACCGTGTGTAGGACCGTATGCGCACAATTACAACAGCATGATAGCTGATAGGGGGAACCGTTTTTTATATATTAGCATGCTCTCTAGGATCACATTGCCAAACAGCACTGATCTCTGATCAAAACGGCTACCACCCGCCTGTGGGGGGGTGAGGGTGGGGTTCAAATAGACAATGAGCTTGTAGATCTGCTATTTTGGGAAATATTCCCCCCATAATAGTCATGCTGGGGTTCAAGAGGATAATTCATATTTCCATTATTCAGATAAAGGGGAGACTATGTAATGTAACATGTAATCAATGAATAACAGCCATCTGTTTTATTTTAACACCACAGACAGATAGATCAATAAAGTGTTTGTGATGAAACTGGGTTTGGTCCAAATCAGTTTGTTAAAGGACCACTTCACGAACTTTTCAACCTATCTTCATATAATAGGTCCTTAACCCATTTAGCGCTTTAATCCCCCCCCCCCCCCCCTGAGAAATATGATGTGTTGCATACGTGTGAAGAGGGTCAGTACGTGTGTCTCACAGACAGTTGGCAGCTCCGCCCTTGACAACGTCTCCCCTGTGGGTTCCTGTCTCTCCCTTGATTCTGACACAAAAGTGTCTTTCTCAATAATGCCACTATGCCAACTTCTCTATTCTTCTCTCTCTCTCACAAGAAACTATAAAGGTCATTGACCCTTTAAGTTCAACTAGGTCTTTCTGAAGGGTTCTATCTGGTGCAGAGCTGTACTACAGAGGGTCACCACTTATACGAACTACCCTGACATCGACCTTGACCCCAACCCTGACCCTGACCTCGACCCTGACAGCGACCTCGACCTCGACCCTGACCCCGACAGCCTACAGTCCAATATATTGTCTTTGTATGAATGGTAAAGTGTGAAAAGAGACTCTTCAAAGAATTTAATACAATAGCTGGGTCCCAATTTGTTATAATCGTGCACTTGGTGACAAGTTTTAGATTTTTGGCATGGTGTGGTTATAAGGTTTTCAAAAACCATCGCAAACGAGTTGGGCTCGCCCCCTAGTGGTCTGTTTGCAATGAATCTAATATTAAATGGGTCAGTATATGGTTACAAATCAAAATAATTGATAAAAGAGATTTTCCAATGGATTATATTAGTATTGGGTATGCTAAATAACATATTAGAAATTTGGGTGAAAATAACTTCTGGAAATCATTTTCAAGATGGCGTCCACGATGGCTGCCGTGAACTTAAAATGCCTATAAACTGGGATTTAATACATAGAAAATCATAACAAATATGCACTTGGTGACAAGTTTTATATTTTTGGCATGGTGTTAGGTATGGGCATAAGGTTTTCAAAAACCATCGCAAACGAGTTAAAAACAGCACTATAACATGAAATTAGCCTTACAAATGCATGGTAGGGAAACTTGTCATGGCAAGGACCCCAACATTTACACATTACCCACACACTTGTCAATTCAATGAAAATGTAACTCTGAGAGTCCATTTGGTTCCACTTGTCTTCCATTCTGTCTATAATTTAGCTGGAGAGGCTGGAACTCCACGCACGCACACATGCACACGCACGCACACATGCACGCGCACGCACACACGCGCACACACACACACACACACACACACACCGTGTGTAGGACCGTATGCGCACAATTACAACAGCATGATAGCTGATAGGGGGAACCGTTTTTTATATATTAGCATGCTCTCTAGGATCACATTGCCAAACAGCACTGATCTCTGATCAAAACGGCTACCACCCGCCTGTGGGGGGGTGAGGGTGGGGTTCAAATAGACAATGAGCTTGTAGATCTGCTATTTTGGGAAATATTCCCCCCATAATAGTCATGCTGGGGTTCAAGAGGATAATTCATATTTCCATTATTCAGATAAAGGGGAGACTATGTAATGTAACATGTAATCAATGAATAACAGCCATCTGTTTTATTTTAACACCACAGACAGATAGACCAATAAAGTGTTTGTGATGAAACTGGGTTTGGTCCAAATCAGTTTGTTAAAGGACCACTTCACCACTTTTCAACCTATCTTCATATAATAGGTCCTTAACCCATTTAGCGCTTTAATCCCCCCCCCCCCCTGAGAAATATGATGTGTTGCATACGTGTGAAGAGGGTCAGTACGTGTGTCTCACAGACAGTTGGCAGCTCCGCCCTTGACAACGTCTCCCCTGTGGGTTCCTGTCTCTCCCTTGATTCTGACACAAAAGTGTCTTTCTCAATAATGCCACTATGCCAACTTCTCTATTCTTCTCTCTCTCTCACAAGAAACTATAAAGGTCATTGACCCTTTAAGTTCAACTAGGTCTTTCTGAAGGGTTCTATCTGGTGCAGAGCTGTACTACAGAGGGTCACCACTTATACGAACTACCCTGACATCGACCTTGACCCCAACCCTGACCCTGACCTCGACCCTGACAGCGACCTCGACCTCGACCCTGACCCCGACAGCCTACAGTCCAATATATTGTCTTTGTATGAATGGTAAAGTGTGAAAAGAGACTCTTCAAAGAATTTAATACAATAGCTGGGTCCCAATTTGTTATAATCGTGCACTTGGTGACAAGTTTTAGATTTTTGGCATGGTGTGGTTATAAGGTTTTCAAAAACCATCGCAAACGAGTTGGGCTCGCCCCCTAGTGGTCTGTTTGCAATGAATCTAATATTAAATGGGTCAGTATATGGTTACAAATCAAAATAATTGATAAAAGAGATTTTCCAATGGATTATATTAGTATTGGGTATGCTAAATAACATATTAGAAATTTGGGTGAAAATAACTTCTGGAAATCATTTTCAAGATGGCGTCCACGATGGCTGCCGTGAACTTAAAATGCCTATAAACTGGGATTTAATACATAGAAAATCATAACAAATATGCACTTGGTGACAAGTTTTATATTTTTGGCATGGTGTTAGGTATGGGCATAAGGTTTTCAAAAACCATCGCAAACGAGTTGGGCTCGCCCCCTAGTGGTCTGTTTGACCCCATGTTATTTAGCATACCCAATACTAATATAATCCATTGGAAAATCTCTTATCATTTTTTTTTGGTTTTTAACCATATACTTTAATATTAGATTAATTGCAAACAGACCACTAGGGGGCGAGCCCAATTCGTTTGCGATGGTTTTTGAAAACCATATAACCATACCTAACACCATAGCGAAAATCAAAAACTTGTCACCACGTGCACGATCTTGTTGATTTTGGACGAATTGGGACCCAGCTACAATTAAAACAGCCTTTCTTTCACATCATCAGAATTAAACAATACAAGGAAGAATCATTCTGCTGAGAAATAGCCTTCCTGCCCAGGTTCAAATCACTCGGAAACATCAAAGTATGAAATTCAAATGAATATAGTTGGGACTTTTTTTAAATGTAGCAACAGATAAGGAACAAAATCAGATATTTACTTAGTGTACTAGTCCATATCTTACGGGTAGTTTTCATTCATGGAATTCCCTCCAGAGTGGAACACCGTACTGTATTATGTTTACAATGAGGCTTATTGTCATGTCAAGTCTAGGGGACGATCTGTAGTGCAGGGAGAGGCCTAGAGGACGGACGAGGCCCCCAGAGCAGGATCTGTAGTGTAGCGAGGGGCCTAGGGGACGGACGAGGCCCCCAGAGCAGGATCTGTAGTGTAGCGAGGGGCCTAGGGGACGGACGAGGCCCCCAGAGCAGGATCTGTAGTGTAGCGAGGGGCCTAGAGGACGGACGAGGCCCCCAGAGCAGGATCTGTAGTGTAGCGAGGGGCCTAGAGGACGGACGAGGCCCCCAGAGCAGGATCTGTAGTGTAGCGAGGGGCCTAGAGGACGGACGAGGCCCCCAGAGCAGGATCTGTAGTGTAGCGAGGGGCCTAGAGGACGGACGAGGCCCCCAGAGCAGGATCTGTAGTGTAGCGAGGGGCCTAGAGGACGGACGAGGCCCCCAGAGCAGGATCTGTAGTGTAGCGAGGGGCCTAGGGGACGGACGAGGCCCCCAGAGCAGGATCTGTAGTGTAGCGAGGGGCCTAGAGGACGGACGAGGCCCCCAGAGCAGGATCTGTAGTGTAGCGAGGGGCCTAGAGGACGGACGAGGCCCCCAGAGCAGGATCTGTAGTGTAGCGAGGGGCCTAGAGGACGGACGAGGCCCCCAGAGCAGGATCTGTAGTGTAGCGAGGGGCCTAGGGGACGGACGAGGCCCCCAGAGCAGGATCTGTAGTGTAGCGAGGGGCCTAGAGGACGGACGAGGCCCCCAGAGCAGGATCTGTAGTGTAGCGAGGGGCCTAGGGGACGATCTGTAGTGTAGTGAGGGGCCTAGGGGACGGACGAGGCCCCCAGAGCAGGATCTGTAGTGTAGCGAGGGGCCTAGGGGACGGACGAGGCCCCCAGAGCAGGATCTGTAGTGTAGCGAGGGGCCTAGGGGACGGACGAGGCCCCCAGAGCAGGATCTGTAGTGTAGCGAGGGGCCTAGGGGACGGACGCGGCCCCCAGAGCAGGATCTGTAGTGTAGCGAGGGGCCTAGGGGACGGATGAGGCCCCCAGAGCAGGATCTGTAGTGTAGCGAGGGGCCTAGGGGACGGACGCGGCCCCCAGAGCAGGATCTGTAGTGTAGCGAGGGGCCTAGGGGACGGACGCGGCCCCCAGAGCAGGATCTGTAGTGTAGCGAGGGGCCTAGAGGACGGACGAGGCCCCCAGAGCAGGATCTGTAGTGTAGCGAGGGGCCTAGAGGACGGACGAGGCCCCCAGAGCAGGATCTGTAGTGTAGCGAGGGGCCTAGGGGACGGACGAGGCCCCCAGAGCAGGATCTGTAGTGTAGCGAGGGGCCTAGAGGACGGACGAGGCCCCCAGAGCAGGATCTGTAGTGTAGCGAGGGGCCTAGGGGACGATCTGTAGTGTAGTGAGGGGCCTAGGGGACGGACGAGGCCCCCAGAGCAGGATCTGTAGTGTAGCGAGGGGCCTAGGGGACGGACGAGGCCCCCAGAGCAGGATCTGTAGTGTAGCGAGGGGCCTAGGGGACGGACGAGGCCCCCAGAGCAGGATCTGTAGTGTAGCGAGGGGCCTAGGGGACGGACGCGGCCCCCAGAGCAGGATCTGTAGTGTAGCGAGGGGCCTAGGGGACGGATGAGGCCCCCAGAGCAGGATCTGTAGTGTAGCGAGGGGCCTAGGGGACGGACGAGGCCCCCAGAGCAGGATCTGTAGTGTAGCGAGGGGCCTAGGGGACGGACGAGGCCCCCAGAGCAGGATCTGTAGTGTAGCGAGGGGCCTAGGGGACGGACGAGGCCCCCAGAGCAGGATCTGTAGTGTAGCGAGGGGCCTAGGGGACGGACGAGGCCCCCAGAGCAGGATCTGTAGTGTAGCGAGGGGCCTAGGGGACGGACGAGGCCCCCAGAGCAGGATCTGTAGTGTAGCGAGGGGCCTAGGGGACGGACGAGGCCCCCAGAGCAGGATCTGTAGTGTAGCGAGGGGCCTAGGGGACGGACGAGGCCCCCAGAGCAGGATGTGTAGTGTAGCGAGTGGCCTAGAGGACGGACGAGGCCCCCAGAGCAGGATCTGTAGTGTAGCGAGGGGCCTAGGGGACGGACGAGGCCCCCAGAGCAGGATCTGTAGTGTAGCGAGGGGCCTAGGGGACGGACGAGGCCCCCAGAGCAGGATCTGTAGTGTAGCGAGGGGCCTAGGGGACGGACGAGGCCCCCAGAGCAGGATCTGTAGTGTAGCGAGGGGCCTAGGGGACGGACGAGGCCCCCAGAGCAGGATCTGTAGTGTAGCGAGGGGCCTAGGGGACGGACGAGGCCCCCAGAGCAGGATCTGTAGTGTAGCGAGGGGCCTAGGGGACGGACGAGGCCCCCAGAGCAGCATCATGATTAGTTAACGTTTTAATAGGCTATTTAAACATGGCACTTTATGCCATTTTGAGCATAAATACCACTAATAACCCCATGCACGTGCACCGTGGATTAACATGTAGTTTCTACAATGAGAGGCCTATGGATGCTAGCTAACGGAGGCCAAAAAAGGGTAATGTTTTTTAATCAAATCTCGTGTTTCTCGTGGATGGCTCTGATGGAATTGATAACTTTCCACGAGATATCTCGTGGATAGCACGGAATGGGTTGAAGTGACTGTGATGTTTGGAGTACAATTCTCTTCCTCAGTGTCTGTTATAGTCACTCAACACCACAATGCTCTTCCTCAGTGTCTGTTATAATCACTCAACACCACAATGCTCTTCCTCAGTGTCTGTTATAGTCACTCAACACCACAATGCTCTTCCTCAGTGTCTGTTATAGTCACTCAACACCACAATGCTCTTCCTCAGTGTCTGTTATAGTCACTCAACACCACAATGCTCTTCCTCAGTGTCTGTTATAGTCACTCAACACCACAATGCTCTTCCTCAGTGTCTGTTATAGTCGCTCAACACCTGCCCAAGTTTGGGTTGGGGATGTGCATGTCTTTGTTGTGAATTTCCTTAGCAATGATGCCGGTGGATTGACACATATTATGGGTCAATCCACCGGCATCATTGCTGAAGAAATTCTCACCACAGCTTCTGCTTTCTGATTAGCTAGAAGCAGTGCAATTTCACCACATCGCTGTTCTCTCAAAGAGTCCATCTTCAAACGTCCTCTCTTGTGACTTCTGTTCCATCAAGCTGTACAAGGAGAGCAGTCTGAAAACCCACTACAATATCTGAAGACGTGTACACCTCAACTGGAGTCAATTCAACTCAGAAACTCAACTCAACTCAATTCAACTCAGAAATTCAACTGAACTCAACCTAAAATGTCTGAAGACATCTACACCACACCAGAGCCGACCGACGACACTTATGAAACCCTCAGTGTTTCTGACCCTGAGAACACAGCACGGCATGGAGGTATAGAACTAACCGTCTACGAAAACCTCCGAGGTTCTGACCCTGGGAACACAGCACAGCATGGAGGTAAAAACAAAGAATACTATTACTACTACTACTACTACTACTACTACTACTAATAAGAATAAGAATAAGAATAAGAATAAGAATAAGAATAAGAATAAGAATAAGAATAAGAATAATACAATGATTTAAGTAACACATCTATCAATCTTACGCAATAGCAGTTGTCGGCGCAGCCACATCACAGAGCCTCTCTTGTCAATGCTTTATTGGATGTGTTTAATGGAATTCGCTTTTATTCACATGCAATCATATGAGCAACACAATACATGTGCTCTGCCTTAATGTATACAATAATAGTGAAAATGTGTGATGTTTACATTCAGGATTTAAGAAGAATTTCTTCAAAGCTGTTGCAGCGTGTGTGGGGCTCCTCCTATTGGCTGGCATCATTGTCCTGGTCATACTCAGTGAGTAGCATATAAACACTACTGTATCATTATGTCTCATATTTGAGTCAGGAATAGTTTGATTGATTGATTGAATGAATACTTTAACAGTTTGCCAAAAAGAGCACAGGAAAGTACAGTTCAATACAAAGTCTGATTAGGATTTGGTGTGTATCTGTGGATGAATGTGTGCTTGCGTGTGTGCGTGCATACCTGGCTCCTCCCCACAGTTTTTTGCTGTACAGCGGCACACACACACACACACACACACACACACACACAACATGCTTCCAATCCTCTGAACAAACAGAGTTGTGAGTGTGAGTGAGTGTGTGTGTGTGTGTGCGTGCATGCGTGCGTGCGTGCAACCCTAACCCACACACACTTGTAAAATCAATGTCAATGTAACTCTGAGAGTCCATTTGGTTCCATTTGTCTTCCATTCTGTTACAGACCCTTATAAAGGTCCTGGTTCCTATATCTATAATTTAGCTGGAGAGGCTGGAACTCCACGCACGCACGCACGCACGCACACGCAAGCACACACACACACACACACACACACACACACACACACACACACACACACACACACACACACACACACACACACACACACACACACACCCCGTGTGTAGGACAGTATGCGCACAATTACAACAGCATGATAGCTGATAGGGGGAACCGTTTTTTATATATTAGCATGCTCTCTAGGATCACATTGCCAAACAGCACTGATCTCTGATCATTGTTAAGCAAAACGGTCACGGAGGTTCTGCTTTTGCTGAGAGTACACAGGTGGAACAAATTAATTAACGAGTGACAGCTAACGAGCAAGCTACACTGTCTACTTAGCTGCCAGTGTCTTGCTCAAGGACACTTTGACACTAACTCTAGGGGAGCCCGGGTTCGAACTGGCAACCTTGCGGTTACCATCCAGCCACTCTACCCTGAGCCACTGCCACACCTGTGAACAACAGGTGTGTTTAGTAGCTAAGTACAACACTGTACGTAATGTAATTATACAGTAATAAAAGTGTAGGATCCTTGAGGTTTTACTGTGATTTTACATCACAGTCCATGATGAACACATCGGTCGGTGCAGACTGCAGAGGCACTGTCCACCATGCAATTACTTTACTGGAGTGTATAAAAATGTACCTTTACTTTCTACTCTGCTACATCTCAGACAAAAAATACTGTACTTTTACACCGCTAAAATTATTTCACAAGCTCACACGTGAGCTTCTATAGATCAGCTATTTTCTAAATATGTCTATACATTATGAAAACTTGAAATGGGACAGTCCTGGATATTGAGTACTTTTACTTTTGGTACTTTAAGTACATTATTGATGCCAATACCTTTACTCAAGTAATCTTTGAATATCAAAGAGTATTTTTATATTGTAGTATTGATACTTTTACATATAGTGAAAGATGACACTATTTCCATTTGATTGGCCATGAATGAATCCACCCACTGATAATATATTCAGTCTGATCCCTCCTGCCTCACCATTGGCTGCAGGTCCTCCACCCTGGATAGCCACAACATTGACATCAAGAACCAATAAAAGAGGAAACTCACTCTCGCTACTCTGAGTGTGACCTATGACCTTTATAAATGTCTGTCACCAGTCGACGCCCAACCCACCATGTTGTTGACTGCTCTCCACACCAGGTCACATGTCTCCCCAACATAGAGTCCTCTGTATCACTGATGAAGATGACTGTCAGCACAACGTTGGATGTAAAACTCATCATTGTGTTGATTCTCCTTCTTACAGATGGAGCGTTGATTAAAGAGAAACACATCCTGCAGTCCAGTTTTGACGTGTTGGAGAACAGACATGACAACCTGACCGACCATTTTGACAAGTTAGAGACCAGACTTAATATGACGACTGACCAGAGAGACCAGTGGAAGACTAGGTTTGACAACATGACTGAACAGAGAGACAAGTTAGAGACCAGACTTGACACCATGACTGAACAGAGAGACCAGTTGCAGTCCAGTTTTGACGTGTTGGAGAACAGACATGACAACCTGACCGACCATTTTGACAAGTTAGAGACCAGACTTAACAACATGACTGACCAGAGAGACCAGTTGCAGACTAGTTTTGATGAGTTACTGACCAGACATGACAACCTGACTGAAATGAAGAGGATTCTTTGTGGTCAGTGAGACATCACTGTTTTTTTATACATTCTTATATCATTATTCTCAAGGTCAAGGTTCAAGGTTAACTTTATTGGAATTGGTTTGCAGCCAGGTAATAGTAAAAATACATACATCAAACGACATTCAACATACTCAGTAAAAACGACTAAATCCTAAAACAGGCACTAGATACAGCAGGGGTGGGCAACTTTGACGATGGAGAGGGCCACTATATTTCCACACTCACTCCCTAGGGCCATATATTACTGTCATAGCAAAAATAGCTGATCTATAAGCTCTGCTATTTTTGCTATATTCGAATTGAAATCTTGAATATTTGCTATTTTTGAATTGGAATCCTGAAAATTAACATTTGTATGTAATTTCAAATGCCTTTAATTATACTTGTGTTGAAGCAATGAGCTACTAATTTAGACTGAAGTAATAAAAGTGGGACTAGTTTGCATTTTGTTGAATAGTAACAGCTGAAACCAATATTATATCAGTATTCTGACATTAACCTGAGGGCCACATTAAGTGAAGGTGGGGGCCGCATGTGGCCCCCGGGCCGCCAGTTGCCCACCCCTGAGATACAGAATTCATTACATTCAAAAGTAGCAGCGTCAGCAAAAGTGCATTAGTGGGCAATCTGTGCAAAGAGGCAAGAATAAAGTGCTCTCTGCTGTTCAGCAGCTGAATAGCAGCCGGGACAAAGGATAGTTTGTTTGAACCACACCCCTCACTCATTGTACTTCAGTAACCAGCTGCTTGTCTGTCAGGGGATTAATTAAATCAAATGAAAGATGCTGCAGAGCTGTTCAGCACATGTTGAGAGAACCTTGCCACCGGTGTTATCCGGCCCTGGACTTTTTGACTTAGTGTGTCTGAGGTGTTTTTCCACACTTTTACTGTCAATGACTAGGGCTGGAGGGGCTCTATAGTCTCATTCTTTAATTCAGTTATATTATCAGCAAAGTCCTGATTCTCAAATCTTAAATAAAATCACACCCGTGTGAACTGAGTGGTGCAACTCCCCCCCCCCCCCCCTCCCCCTCGCCATCTGTCCATCTGAGCTAAACCCATGGAGATGTGCTTATGGCCTTTATCATTGGACCCAGTCATTGCTTTCATACCGTTCCATGCTTCCCTAAGGTTGTTACTTATATAGTTCATCATTTGTCATTAATCTGATCACATTAAAAACAGTGTCTAACATTATATTTTGTTGTTAGAATCACATGGATTTGCAGTTGGTGATGGTGTGTGTTACTACTACTCTACTGAGGAGAAGAACTGGATGGACAGCAGAGCAGACTGTACAGCCAGACAATCTGACCTGATGACCATAAAGAGCAAAGAAAAGCAGGTGCTGTGCAGTGTGTGTGGTGTGTGTGTGAGAGCGTGTGTGTGTGTGTGTGTGTGTGTGTGTGTGTGTGTGTGTGTGTGTGTGTGTGTGTGTGTGTGTGTGTGTGTGTGTGTGTGTGTGTGTGTGTGTGTGTGTGTGTGTGTGTGTGTGTGTGTGTGTGTGTGTGTGTGTGTTTGCGTCCATTAGTGCATGCTGTAACCTACTCAAGCTGAGACACATCTAGTATTGTAACCAGCTGATTGTCTGTCCAGGACTTTGTTGACAGACTCGTTGGCAGAAACTTAAGGGTTGTGTGGATTGGATTGACCGACAGCGAGACAGAAGGAGTGTGGAAGTGGGTGGATGGAACACCACTGACCACACCGTAAGACTTTATCTTCATTATTCTACTGAGGCCGATTCTAAAAACACCTTCTAAATACTGAACTAAGTTTTCTGAGAAACTTAGGTCAGTATTTAGAAGGACATATTTTGTATTTCTTTAATACAGTACATAACCCCAAGGGGGGTTCCTGTCCCAGAAGGGTTAGAACACCAAAATGGGGGGCACGGTGGCACAGTTGGTAGTGCTGTCGCCTCACAGCTAGAAGGTCCTGGGTTCGATTCCCGCTCGGGACGCTGTGGGTGCTGGCGGCATGGCTCCTCCTCCGCGTCATCAGTGCCCATACCAGAGGCGGGGTTGGCGAAAGGGCCTTTCTGTGTGGAGTTTGCATGTTCTCCCCGTGTCCCCTAGGGTAGGTACCCTCACATGTTGTCCCCTAGGGTAGGTAGGCTACCCTCACATGTTCTCCCCGTGTCCCCTAGGGTAGGTACCCTCACATGTTGTCCCCTAGGGTAGGTAGGCTACCCTCACATGTTCTCCCCGTGTCCCCTAGGGTAGGTAGTGGTACCCTCACAAAAAACATGCAGTAATCCTGGTCTCTAAACTGCCTCCCCCTGGCCAGCCGGGGTGCCTGATGGAGGGGAAAGGAACTGGTTGGAATAACGTGTTCCTTCCACGCGCTACGTCCAACCAGGGAAACTCCCACCCTGTCAGGTGTAAAGGAGCAACTTGGACACTCAGGCATGAAGGAAGCATGAGTTCAAGTCCGTTGCTCTCCCCATGTCCCCCATATATGGGGACTAGGTTGGCGGAGGGTGTGTAGAGCCCAGGATCACATTAGATAATTGACACAGGGGTGAAAATGGGTTACAAAATCGTGGGATAAAAATTATAGAAGAAAAAAAAAGGGGTTCCCATCCAGAATGGGTTAAAGTAAACATTTTAACTATATACATTTATTTTCAGCAAACTACATTTCACATCATTTCATCTTCATATTTATTTCTAAATGGTATCAAAGGCTATATTACTCTGTATCCGTTGTCTATTTCATTGTCCAGTTAATTTGCACGTAAATATATAATGTAATATAATTTGAGGTCATGATTAAAAAAATCACACCCGTGTGAAGTGAGGGGCGCTCTTATCAACTTACAACATCGAGGACAAAACAAACATTAAACTCTGTTTTTAATGTTTGTTTAAGGAAAAACAAACCTTAAACCTGTATATAGGAGGGGTGTCCCTCAAAAACAAAACATTCAGATAAAATCAGTGTTGTGAAGGTATTGTAATGTATTAATGTTTATACTTCTACAGGTACTGGAGGCATGGTCATCCTGACGGTGCAGGTGCAGAAGACTGTGTTGGGTTTCGTTATGGAGAATGGTTTGACTTTCCATGTGGGGGGCATTGCTATTGGATTTGTGAAATAGTTTTCTAGAGTTATGCATTAACTAGTAATAGTTATGTGTATCTGCAGCACCTGATTAACCCTTTGTGGTGCATGGAGCTACCACCCGCCTGTGGGGGGGTGAGGGGTGTGTGTTTGTGTGTGGGGGGGGGGGGGTTCTTTTTTCTGAGTACACCAAATAGACAATGAGCTTGTAGATCTGCTATTTTGGGAAATATTCCCCCCATAATAGTCATTCTGGGGTTCAAGAGGATAATTCATATTTCCATTATTCAGATAAAGGGGAGACTATGTAATGTAACATGTAATCAATGAATAACAGCCATCTGTTTTATTTTAACACCTCATACAGATAGATCAATAAAGTGTTTGTGATGGAACTGGGTTTGGTCCAAATCAGTTTGTTAAACCAGTGAATGTTATGGATAAAACAGTACATTAACTCTAATTACTGACTGCACTGTAAATTACTGTTACATTTCAACATGTAGAATTGATCACATCAATGTTGTGTTTGTGACACCAGGGAGTTGATATAAACTGCTGTACATCATATGATAAAGAGTTCACTAGTAACTACTTTAATGTACAGGATGTGCAGTTGAATAATAAACATCCCTGAGTTTGGACTTCTTTAAATGTAGGTCAACAGATAAGGAACAACTTCAGATATTTACATACTAGTCCATATCTAGACAATATCAGTTGCTGTTTAAATATAATTATATGTAAATTACTTCAAATGAGAAGTTCTGAAAAGGCAGCCGTACAGAATTACACAGTGATGACATCACCAGTGGAGGAAGTTACTATATTGTACATAATGGAATGATGGTACAATTTTGGCCTCTAAATGTAAATTGTAAATGTCTAGCATTCAAGTCTTAAAAATATAAATGCTACAAGTCTCCTAGTATTTGTTTACAGGGTGTTTAGGTGAGTTTACCAGGGTTGAATTATAACTCTAAATATAGAGTGTTGGAGGTGCATGGGGCAGATGTACATGTAGCTGTCCAGCTGTTTGACACATAACTATTTTAAATGCTATTATAAAATACAAACACTAAAAACTAAGACAATTAATACCGGTTATCAATTACACTATCCAGTTAAGATGGCTCCCCCTAAAAAAATGCCCTGAGTGTTCTACAAATCAAACAGCAGGGGGCAGGGCCGGATTAACACCTCTGAGGGCCCCTGGGCACTGAAGCTCGAAGGGCCCCCCTTCACGTGCGCGCAACATTTTTGCTGTTTTGGGGCAGTTTTATGCCGTTATATTGGCCTATTTCCGGTCGCCTACCCCCCCCCCTCCCCCAGAGTGACAGCCAATCTAGCGCATTGTTGCTGCTTTACACACAATTGCACTTTTCAGCTGCCCTTCTCACCAACAATAAAACACCATTTATTTAATTCGGATTAGCAGGGAAATTTTCTGTGCAGCTAAAAATAAATAAATATATATATTTTTTTTGAGGGGCCCCCTGGTGCCCAAGGGCCCCTGGGCACGTGCCCAAAGTGCCCATATGGTAGATCCGGCCCTGGCAGGGGGCCGTTCACACCTAGGAGAGAGCTGTCTCCTCGGTGTGTCTCCTGTGTCTTCTGTGTGTCGCACCCCCCACCCCCCCATGGAACAAGGTTGTCTCGTCAAACCATGTGACTCCCATTGAAAATGAATAAGGGCCTTTCTCGAGCCCACCCTTCTCCCACTGTTTAGATTGTGTTTTAGTTTCCAAGATGGCCGCAGCACCAGGAGGGAGCGGGGCGGTAGGTGAGCGGGCGGGGTCGACATATGCCCTTACACAATATAAACAATAGGCCTATCTCACAGCCCGCTTTCCACACCCACTTCCGGTAAATAGTGGTGACTTTAACATGGGCATTTACACGTTTTTTTCTCTGGAGAATCTAAGTACATTTTCTAATGTAAAAATGTGACAGACCAATATTATTATGAAGCAAACAAGGTGGTAAATCAGCTCGAACAGATAGAACAAACCTTACCTTGAGAAAACAAAAGTTGTAGACTTCTTAAATTACCTCTGTTAACATGTAGCGTCTATGGAGTGACGTCACGCTATCACCACTAACCCCAAAAGGGGGCGTATTAAGGGGGGCGGGGAAATTCTGTGAGATAGGCTTATTGTAGAGGGGTGGGGCCGAGAAAGGCCCTTATTGTGAGCCGTGCGACACACAGAAGACACAGGAGACACAGAGGGGACAGAGAGCTGTCTCCTAGGCGCCTGGCAGGGGGGGAGAACACAGCCATGGAGCAGAGCTGCTCTATGAACCCCAGTGACTCCATTTAAAATGAAGCAACATTAAGATATGTCACTGAGCATCATGAAGGTACTGAAAGACCCGCCCACCTCAGACATCATCAGCAACATTATGATGTCACTGAGCATCATGAAGGTACTGAAAGACCCGCCCACCTCAGACATCAGCAGCAACATTATGATGTCACTGAGCATCATGAAGGTACTGAAAGACCCGCCCACCTCAGACATCATCAGCAACATTATGATGTCACTGAGCATCATGAAGGTACTGAAAGACCCGCCCACCTCAGACATCATCAGCAACATTATGATGTCACTGAGCATCATGAAGGTACTGAAAGACCCGCCCACCACAGACATCACCAGCATTATGAAAATCACATAAACAGTTTTTTTCCCCCCCAGTTAGTGTCCTTGAGCAAGACTCTGAACCCCTAATCGCTCCCGATGTGCAGGTTGTGCATGGTTTCCTCTGCCCATCGGTGTATGAATGGGTGAATCTTGAAAAATCACCCCACATTGTTATGCTCGTCATCTCAGGAGGAAAGCGCCAACAGCAGTCAGGGCAAGATCCGTAAGCTGCAGCATGAGCTGGACGAGGCAGGGGAGTTGCACCACTCAGTTCACACGGGTGTGATTTTTTACTTGACAAAACAACAATGTTTCACACCTCAATGCAACTACTCGCAGCTCCGTGCACAGTTCTAAGGCCAGTCCACAGTAATAGTTTCTATGTGTGCAGCACCTGATTATCCCTCTGTGGTGCCTGGAGCGGGTCGGAGTTCACTTCTTTTTTTTACACCAAATAGATCTGCTATTTGGGGAAATGTTCCCCCCAGAATAGTCATGCTGGGGTTCAGGAGGATAATTCATATTTCCATTATTAGAGTTATAGTTTTGCACACTCAATTCATAATTAACGTTCCAATTTTGGAGCTCTGGCTCATGGACTAAAAACCAAAAAGAACTGAACCGGTTCCCATTGGGAACCAACCGGTGGAAAAGAACTGAACTGGTTCCCATTGGGAACCAACCGGTGGAAAATAACTGAACCGGTTCCCATTGGGAACCAGCCGGTGGAAAAGGGGCCTCAGTGTCACACACACAGTACACACTCCACACGGCCGGCCCGAGGCAGACTAATTAACTATACGGCCTACAGCTGTGGGTAGATGCACGTGTTTAGGCTTCGTAGTACTGTGGTGTCGGCCGTGTCGCTCAACATGCAGAGAGACAGCGTTCTGCTGACCTCACAATGACCTGGGCTGGCCTGCCTGGGGGGTGGGGGGCAGCAGCCGAGCAGGAGAGCAGGAGAAATAAAGTTTGCTGGAATCTTGCTGGAAAAGAAAACAGCTTCAGGCAGATGCCTCCAAATGTGCCAAAGTAACGGACCTATTTAAGAGTGCAGGTCCCTCCCAGCACATCAGCAGCCGACAACACAACAACAGGTGGGCACGGTGGAAACTTAAAAGCACGTTCAAAATGGCTAAATAGCAGGCGATGCATTTGGCATTGCTGTCTGGACTCTGATTTATTTGATGTATTTATTAGATCCCCATTAGCTTGCTATGAGACACAACAGCTATTCTTCCTGGGGTCTTAAAACATATCATCATTACATTATTTATTTTATATTATTACATACATTTACATACAACATTCATCCAACACACAATACAACACAAAACTCATGATCCGTCTACTACATTGCTAGCTAGCTCCACAGTACAATTAAATCTTCAACATTGATAATAAAGTAAATATACATTATAATGGGATATATACTATAATATATAATATATACACACTACAACAATATATAACACACAATATATTATATATTATATAATGTATATATATATATATATACATTATAGCCAGTGGCCACTGTAGGCTGGTCAAAGCATCATAGCACCCGTTTCGACTGTTATCAATAATGACAAGACCGCAGTGATCACTTCGGATCAGTACGATTGTTTTCGACGAGTATGGGCATGCTCTGCCGACTGATAAAACGAAAACCCGGAAAATGACAGGATTAAGGTTGGCGAACATTTGTGTTTGATTGCTGATTGCTGGTGGTTTTCTGCCCCTCCCCCTTCATCAAACAAAAATGTTTGGTCAAACCACGTGACTCCCAGGCTTCGTACGCACATATCAGACGAACATGCTCTGTGCTGTCCGTGTTTCATGGCCGCCTCAATGCTTTTCCAATGGAAGTCACGTGGTTTGACCAAACAGTTGTGTGTGATGGGGGGAGGGGGGCAATCAAACACAAGTATTTGGTCAAACCACGTGACTTCCATTGGAAAAGCATTGGGGCGGCCATGAAACACAGGCAGAGCACAGCACAGTTGTTCTTTATGTGTGTACGAAGCCTCATTGGAAAAGCATTGTGGTGGACCAAAAAAACAAAAAAGCGACCAAACATTTGCTTGATTGGTGTTTGATACGTGTGAATGAGGCCTTATGGGGAAGCGGGGCCTTCTGAAGCCTGGCTGTGAGGTTGGGTGAGGTGATTGCATGGTGCTGAAGAGATGATTGAGGGCTGCTGTAGTACTGTATGATTGATTAGAACATCCACATTGTACTGCGGTGGCTGATTAGAAATCAAAGGGCAGTCTGCAGAGTATAGTCACAGATCAGGCCTCTACAACTTAAGTTGTTGTTTGACTTTTGAGTTATGGGTTATTTTCTTCACTTGTCCCTTTGTTTTTGTTGTCCTGGCCTGGCCTGGCCTGGATCCAATTGTTGATTATGTTTCTTGTGTGCATCATGCGTTGTGTGCGTTGTGTGCGTTGACTGTGTTCATGATGTGCATTGTGCGTGCGTGCGAGCATGCATGTGTGTAAGTGTTGCTTTTGGCAGCACATTTTTTATTTTATTTTTAGTCTCTTGAATAGTTTTTATTTAGTTTTAGTCACATTTTAGTCACCTGGAATGTTTTAGTGTTAGTCTAGTTTCAGTCGACTAAATATCATAAGATTTTAGTCGACTAAATCTAGAGTTGATTTAGTCGACTAAAATGCATTTTGGAGGGCCTTGAGGCGGTCATAATGACTGATTTTACACTTGCTGAAAATAGCCGATCTGCTATTTTCAGCATGCAACCAAGTGTAAAATGACTTATACTGGATGTCTTGTCCACTAGTCCCTTTCCTAACATTTAGCCTAGTTTTTATTTGTTGACGAAAATGTCAGTATATTTAGTCTCAGTTTTAGTCATCATAGCTTATAGTTTTCATGTAGTTTTCGTCAGTGACAAAAGGTAGTCGACGAATTATTTTCGTCATAGTATTAGTCGACGCAAACATGTGACGTGTGTGCGTGCGTGAGAGAGACAGTGAATCCACAATTAATCTTGCAAGCCGCTGGGCCGATCAGCGTCTCTCCACCACAAATCGTTAAAACGTGTTTCATGGCTCTGGTGTGGTGGTTACACTACTCCCTATAGAGCGTCGCAGTCCCGCCTCCTACCCTGGACCAGGAAATGAAATCCAATGCATTATTCTCATAGACATTTCGTAAAGTATTTATTTAAAGACGGTTACGCCGCGGACAAAGCCAACTCGAGTCGTGACAACTCATGACAACACAAACAATATTTTGGACCAAACAAATAATTAGAAAGAAGAAAAAAACGGCAGGTTACAACACTTTTTTTGTTGTTTTTCTTCTTTCTAATTATTTGTTTGGTCCAAAATATTGTTTGTGTTGTCATGAGTTGTCACGACTCGAGTTGGCTTTGTCCGCGGCGTAACCGTCTTTAAATAAATACTTTACGAAATGTCTATGAGAATAATGCATTGGATTTCATTTCCTGGGCCATGGTAGGGGGCGGGACTGCGACGCTCTATACTGTAACTATTGAACCGTAGGTTGTACAATCAAAATTGGATAATGAGGCAACTCCCCCATTAAAGGCAACTCGATCTCAGTCATTTCTGCCTAACTAGATTTTCAGCCATTTTTTCTTCAGAATGCACTTTTTGTTACTACAGAAACATAAGACTTTTTGTTACTACAGAAACATAATTCTTCTTTTAACGACTTTCGCCAGAAGGAGGTACAGTACGAGAGAGTTGGTTGGTGGGAGTAATGTGACAGTGAGAGTTGGTTGGTGGGAGTAATGTGACAGTGAGAGTTGGTTGGTGGGAGTCATGTGACAGTGAGAGTTGGTTGGTGGGAGTAATGTAACAGCGAGAGTTGGTTGGTGGGAGTAATGTGACAGTGAGAGTTGGTTGGTGGGAGTAATGTGACAGTGAGAGTTGGTTGGTGGGAGTAATGTGACAGTGAGAGTTGGTTGGTGGGAGTAATGTGACAGTGAGAGTTGGTTGGTGGGAGTAATGTGACAGTGAGAGTTGGTTGGTGGGAGTAATGTGACAGTGAGAGTTGGTTGGTGGGAGTAATGTGACAGTGAGAGTTGGTTGGTGGGAGTCATGTGACAGTGAGAGTTGGTTGGTGGGAGTAATGTAACAGCGAGAGTTGGTTGGTGGGAGTAATGTGACAGTGAGTGTTGGTTGGTGGGAGTAATGTGACAGTGAGTGTCAAACAACCTTTTGATGTTGGGAATAGGATGGGCCTTTTTAACCCAGCACCCTCGCACTAGCTGCTGAAAATCAGCTTCTCTCGTTCAGCAGTCTGTAACTATGTTTACACAGCCATGCACGGCACAATTTGCTCCTGTCCTCGGCATTATATCCAGATAGTAAAAATAAAAACAGTCCACAATAGCAATAGTGTTGAGTACAGACGATTTGAAGTAGTTCCCCTATACAGCTTAGACAGATACCCCGGAAGTGCTTGACAGTTTCCCCCGCTATAGATGGGGGGAGTGGTCTCCACCCTGTAATCGGCCATAATAAGAACAGAGGCGAGCCGAGCGATCGCGTGCTGCTGAGATGCAAAAAGGTGATGACTCCAGTCCTTAATTGTGGTGA
Organism: Electrona antarctica; assembly: GCF_951216825.1. Taxonomy (NCBI): domain Eukaryota; kingdom Metazoa; phylum Chordata; class Actinopteri; order Myctophiformes; family Myctophidae; genus Electrona; species Electrona antarctica. The sequence continues at coordinate 5,669,241 of NC_136811.1, forward strand.
CGAGATGCTCGAAGTTAAAACTAGGTTATAGTGAAGAGGGGTCCCATCGGGAGTCTTCAGGACGGGCTTCAAGCACACTCTTGAGCAAGGATAGATTAAAAAGCCTTTATTGTATAGACACAGCTATCACATATTAAAACAAATAAAAAGCCGCCAAAAGGCCGACCGGTGTCGACACACCGAGTCTTCTTCGGGGCGTATATGTTCCAGCTTGTATCAATGAAACTAACATTAAGTTCCTATATTTATCAGTATGACAATGAAACGATTTTTCAATTGTTTTAAGAAAAATACTTCCCGCCTCCATTAATTAATCCCTCGATCGCGTATTGCCATGGTTTAATCGTGCGTAACACTTACTTTGAAGAGCCAAATATCCGTAACCGGATGTTACAATGACAAACTGCTGTGTGTGGTGTCATGACTGGTTGTTGTTGTCTCACTCGGTGGTGGAAAAACCTGACCGCGAGTGTCAGCCCGCCTGCTACAGCCCGTTGAAAACCCTTGTTTTCACCAGAGCTTTGATTGCAGGGCTTACAATGGAAGTGGATGCGCGCACATCTTCAAAATGGCCAGTGTCCCACTTGATGTTGTTGTGTTAGCAATAGTAGCCAACGATACGATCGGATTAAAACATGGATTAAAGAATACATTGCTGTTAAAGCGAGAATTCCAGGTTTGGCGCCGTAGGGTACTAATTTAACCCTACGTTTTATATGTTCCTGGCGGGCTCTGTGTTAAATATTAATGTTATATATGTTTCATATAAGCGTTGCGGTCCAAAAATAAACAAGCTGTCTCGGTGTTATTGTCATGGAGGTGTCTCTGTATCGTTTGCAACAGTCAGTCACTCATATACTGTATGATACAATCTGTTTCTAGCAAAAATGTAACTAATTCAGTAGCAGTAACTTTAGCGTTTTCTCTCAGTCAGTTGATTCTTAATATCCATATGAGTGAAACGGCCGGGGTGACATGTCTGTTTTTCAAACACAGTTCTTATATGAGGCGATCTAAAATCCCCCTATGGGGATTATAATGCAAATAAAAAGTACACAAACCTGTGGATTTGCGCCCTCTACCGATATTGACGTCAGACTCTATACTTCACACAGATACGGGAAGTAAAACCAAAGATGGCATGTCTTGCTTTATCGGTCTTGGATCTTACAAAGAGGTCTTCCTCAGGAAAATGTGTTCTTCCAGACGCTTGGCCGAGCCTGATGCACCGTCCGCAGTGCACTGAAACCTCTAAGGGGCTCCATTTTCGTCACCGCTAAACCCCTTATCCCTCTATTTAGTATTTATCACCGGTGTCATTTCTCACTCCACTTTGCAGTTGTTCTGTCCCCTGTACCATGTTGATCTGTTCCTGTATTGTATTGTGTTTTTGTATGAACATAGTGTTGGGTGCTGGCACATATGCACACATGGCATCAACGCATGGTGCTGTGTGCTGGCACACTACACACTCTGTCTTTCTTTTATCTGTATTGTATTGTGTTTTTGTATGGAGATAGTGTTGGGTGCTGGCACACATGCACACATGGCATCAACACATGGTGCTGTGTGTTCATTTTTTAAGAGCCTGCCCATGGACTACAGATGAAATTTAGCTTTGGCTAACTCTGGCCCATTTACATTGAGGTGAAAACTGACATGTTGATTAATGAGCGTTGTCCCTGTCAAATAAATAAATAAATAAATAAATAAATAAATAAATAAATAAATAAATAAATAAATAAATAAATAAATAAATAAATAAATAAATAAATAAATAAATAAATAAATAAATAAATAAACTTCTTTGCCTTCTTTTTTTTTTTTTTTACTATTTTGAAAAACATTTTTTAATATAGTTAAAATAGCCAATCTACATCGACACGTTGTGAGCTTGTAGATTGGCTATTTTAACTATTCATAAATGTTTTTCAAAATAGTGAAAAAGGACGAAAATAGAGTCCCTGCACCACCTGAGTGCAAATATAACATTGTAGACAAGCTATTCCTATTGCGTCTCGTCAGTAAAATGCAGGGTGTGTGGTGATACTGTATAAATTAAAATGAGACATTGATTTTGGCACCTGGACAGTACAATAGGGCAGAATGCCCCTGACCTCCATGCAGTGCTGGAAAGTATAGTAGCCTAGTCCTATACTGGCTTTTACTTGAGTATTTCCACTTAAAAATATATATATTTTGTGACCAAGTTTTTATTTTATCATTTCTCATTTTACAAATCCCCCCATCTCCCCACCCTCCCACAAAACCCACCCTCTCATTTGGTTCCAATTATAGTTGCAACAAGAAAGACATTTCGTCAGTTCAACATCTCACAAAATAATCATGGTAAAAATTAAAAATCACACCCGTGTGAACTGAGTGGTGTAAGGTCTTATATAGACTGATCAGCTGCGGTCTGACGTAATGTCTGACGTAATGAAATCACACCCGTGTGAACTGGGTGACCATAGCAACCGTGCTCATTTTTTGAGCACAGACAGACAGACAGACAGACACGTAAACTAACAAAGCCAGTTGTAGGAGTGGTTTACACCACTCAAAAATATATTGAGCTTTGACCTTTTCTATGACATATATACGTGTCTCAATAGACTGCCACTTCAAAATATATTAAATGAAATAAATAAAAATAAATAATAACTAGAAAAAGTGCCCCTCGGGGCACAGGTCTCCACCAGGGCAGGTCAGGTTGTGGCCTCCTGGTGGCGCTATAATAGGCCAATGTGAAAAGGGTACAATTTCTTCTTACGACTTGGATGGCAATTGGATGATTTGAGGCATTTTGTTCCAAAAAATTGTTTTGCAAAGATCCACCTGTTGGTGGCGCTATAACAGGCCAATGTGAAAAGGTGGGATATATTCCTCAGCCTAGTAGGAACGTCTGTGAAAGATTTCACGCTGCGTTCATGATTTGAGGCTTTTTGTTCAAATCGGGCCAATCCTGCAAATTTTGAAAGTCACTGTTAGCCAATCAGGATGGAATATGCAATATCGGATTGATCTGACTTGATCACATGACTATAGAGATACTGTGTAACGATTTGCGGGATTTTTGGACAAAATATGGAGGAGTAATATCCACAAATGTGTTTTACAAAATTCGGCCTCCTGGTGGCGCTATAACAGGCCGTTCTGGAAAATGTGGGGCAGAGGTTCATCGTTGGCATCCAGGGAGTGTGTGTGCAAAGTTTGGCATGGATCGGGCCAACGGTGCCGGAGATTAGCTGGTAACAGACGGACGGAAGGACACACACACACACACACACGGACACACACACGGACGGAGTGCAAAACATACTCTCTCCCCATGCCTTCGGCCTGGTGGAGACAATAAGTGCTCCCATGCAGTGTGCTATACAAAGTGGGTGCCAACCAGCCATTCTACCCTAGCTTGTCTCTCCCCCAGATGAGAACCACCTAATGTTTGTTTCTCTTTAATAGTTTCCTTTGGTTGAGTTTACACATGCACCCTATACTACACCATCCCTCACTACATTGATAACACGGTGTTCAAAGTCCAGCCTCAAAAAGTCACGCATCCAGCAAGCTTTGGTAATGTTAAATAAGGCTGGAAAAAGTTATTTTGTGTTTTGTTCACAGCACACCTGACAATTAAAATACATCAATATTTGATGAGATAAAATTGTTGAAATGCAATACATTTGTACTGTATGTTTGTACATGTATACTTTAATATGGTCCAAAAGTACGTTATGATAGGTAGGAGATGTCCCTTGGGTGTTTTCATATTTTCTAATGTGTCCCCCTTTGAAAAAAGTCAATGTAGTGTGCTGTGTTGTAGTGACACTAACAACACCCCAGACATTTGTGCATCCACACATTGCTGACTTCACTGATTTCACTGACTTTACACACCGGCCTCCTACAATTTTCTATGTTTATTTTAGTTACTTCTATGAATAACCTTGTTATTTTTGCACCAGTACCTCCTCAGTTTGTATGTTGCTGCATTACTGGAGCGAGGAGGTGTGAATGTTTGTTTCCCCAGTATGTGTCTTATATTCTGTCATCTTGCATCAGTGACTTTAATGTGATGTGTGTGTGCTCACACTGTGCTGACAGGATCTGCTGTAGTGTGTAAACTGCTGGCGGAGCTATATTTAGCCGTGCAGTGACTACCTGGAGACACTTACTGTACCAAGCCCCTGCAATGTGCTTTTATGAGTGTACTCTTAACAACTCTGGCTACAAAAAAAGGAAAAAAAGCCCTCCCTCCCGATATCATCAGTGTATCATCATATTTTCTTTTCTTGTTTTTACCACTTTCAACCTGTCACTTTTTGTTTTGTTTCTTGTTTTGTTCTTTTTTTTGAATACTGCAATCACGTATTCTGGATATTCTATATTTATTGTACAATGTTTAATTGTGTTTTACATATAGGTAGAGGCCTCGTATAAGCCCCTTGGGATTTTTGCCTCAACCTAGCACTTGTGCTAAATGAACTACAACATACTACAGTATATAGGCAAACATTTTCCAAACAATTCAAACTGTCAATAAATAGCAAGATTTTCAAAACATTTTCAAAAAAAAGGAGAAATAGCAGATCCACAAGCTGTAGAGCGGCTTTTTTTCCACTATTTGCCAATTATGACAAAGTCAGGAACGATGCGAGTTGACAATGCATGAGAATGCATGCCATATGTCTCTCCTACACTGTCTCCCTCTCAGCTGTCCCACTGTCTGTCTCCCCTACACTGTCTCCCTCTCAGCTGTCCCACTGTCTGTCTCTCCTACACTGTCTCCCTCTCAGCTGTCCCACTGTCTGTCTCTCCTACACTGTCTCCCTCTCAGCTGGCCTACTGTCTGTCTCCCCTACACTGTCTCCCTCTCAGCTGTCCTACTGTCTGTCTCTCCTACACTGTCTCCCTCTCAGCTGTCCTACTGTCTGTCTCTCCTACACTGTCTCCCTCTCAGATGTCCTACTGTCTGTCTCTCCTACACTGTCTCCCTCTCAGCTGTCCTACTGTCTATCTCTCATACACTGTCTCCCTCTCAGCTGTCCTACTGTCTGTCTCTCCTACACTGTCTCCCTCTCAGCTGTCCTACTGTCTGTCTCTCCTACACTGTCTCCCTCTCAGCTGTCCTACTGTCTGTCTCTCCTACACTGTCTCCCTCTCAGCTGTCCCACTGTCTGTCTCTCCTGTCTCTCTCTCAGCTGTCCTACTGTCTGTCTCTCTCTACACTGTCTCCCTCTCAGCTGTCCTACTGTCTATCTCTCATACACTGTCTCCCTCTCAGCTGTCCTACTGTCTCTATCCTACACTGTCTCCCTCTCAGCTGTCCTACTGTCTGTCTCTCCTACACCGTCTCCCTCTCAGCAGTCCTACTGTCTGTCTCTCCTACACACTGTCTCCCTCTCAGCTGTCCTACTGTCTCTCTCCTACACTGTCTCCCTCTCAGCTGTCCCACTGTCTGTCTCTCCTGTCTCTCTCAGCTGTCCTACTGTCTGTCTCTCTCTACACTGTCTCCCTCTCAGCTGTCCTACTGTCTGTCTCTCTCTACACTGTCTCCCTCTCAGCTGTCCTACTGTCTGTCTCTCTCTACACTGTCTCCCTCTCAGCTGTCATACTGTCTGTCTCTCCTATACACCGTCTCCCTCTCAGCAGTCCTACTGTCTGTCTCTCCTACACACTGTCTCCCTCTCAGCTGTCCTACTGTCTCTCTCCTACACTGTCTCCCTCTCAGCTGTCCCACTGTCTGTCTCTCCTGTCTCTCTCTCAGCTGTCCTACTGTCTGTCTCTCTCTACACTGTCTCCCTCTCAGCTGTCCTACTGTCTGTCTCTCCTACACTGTCTCCCTCTCAGCTGTCCTACTGTCTGTCTCTCCTACACTGTCTCCCTCTCAGCTGTCCTACTGTCTGTCTCTCCTACACACTGTCTCCCTCTCAGCTGTCCTACTGTCTGTCTCTCCTACACACTGTCTCCCTCTCAGCTGTCCTACTGTCTGTCTCTCCTACAGTCTCCCTCTCAGCTGTCCTACTGTCTGTCTCTCCTACACTGTCTCCCTCTCAGCTGTCCTACTGTCTGTCTCTCCTACACTGTTTGTCTCTCACTGTCTGTCTCTCCTACACACTGTCTCCCTCTCAGCTGTCCTACTGTCTGTCTCTCCTACACACTGTCTCCCTCTCAGCTGTCCTACTGTCTGTCTCTCCTACACTGTCTGTCTCTCAGCTGTCCTACTATAGACATGATGGACTAGGGCCACTTTATAGCACTAAAACCTATATCGCCCCACGGGTCAAATAAACAGAACTTTGTAGTTATTCTAGTTTCAGCAAATAACATGTTCCACATCTTCATCGAATTCCAACAGAAGGAATTGGAATTGTATTCCTTACGAATGCGGTCCTATACTACCTCCAGACCGTACGCTACAAGGTGACAGGAGGGGTATGCGTGAGCGCCTCGGATAATGAGTGGATGCTATTCCTGGAATGACACGACCACAGACCTGGTTACCATGGATCCATGACACTTTTACAGATGCTATGTGAACTGTGTGCATGCGCGCGTGCGTGCGTGCGTGCGTGCGTAGCGTGCGTGCGTGCGTGCGTGCGTGCGTGCGTGCGTGCGTGCGTGCGTGCGTGCGGAGATATAGGTTGTCGGGACCTTTGAAGGACATTCCAGTTTAAAGGCTGTCACTGATAAGAGCCCTTTGTTCTGTCTGTCTCTCCCTCCTTGCTTCCTCTCCCTCCTTGCGTCCTCTCCCTCCTTGCTTCCTCTCCCTCCTTGCTTCCTCTCCCTCCCTCACCAGTTACATGTATTCCATAGCGGTGGTTTCAACCAGTGGTCCTTGAGGGTAGCCTGGTTAATAAACCAGACCGAATCAGCCGTTGGCAAAAAAAAGTTGCCTACCAGCGGATTACGGTCTGGCGAGGCTCAGTAGCACGCCTCTTTCCTACAGCAGAGAACAGGTCGGACCAATCGGGACACGGTATGCAATATAGGCGGGCTTTGGTACAGTGACGTTCAATGCTTGAGACTTTTGACTGACAGTAGCTCTGACCAATTGCGTCAAAGAGAAAATGTTCCCCGGGAAATGAAATCCAAGTGGAGCCAGCCCAGACTGATATACCGCGACAGTGTTGTGTGATATTAGTCTGGCTTATTAGCCAGGCTACCTTGAGGGGGTTCCAGGTGGTCCCCATGCTAAATGATGACGTGCACAGCTATAGGGGCGGACTTACTGTAGGCAAATAAGGCAGGCAAGATGCCTTACTTTTTCTACGTTTCTGCCTCCCCTCCGACGATTTATTTAAAATGATATCGCCTTTATAGGCCGCCGCCTAGCCGCTATAGGCTACTCAAGGCCGACAGACAGTGTGTATCAGACAGAAGAACACACATCTATGCTCTGTGTGTCCTGCGTCGCAGTTGGTGTCTGGAGGGGTTTGAGTCTTTTCACACTCTGGTGTGAAAAGACTCAAAATAAGACTCTGTTTTGACACTTACATTATGACGCTATTACATATTGACGCTTTATTCCCCCTTTTTCTCTCATGTAGGCTCCATTATATCTGGTGCAGTGCTTGTGGTTCATGAGAGTATAGGCTACAAAATAAAAGTGTATGGTGTCATTATTTAGCAATTGAAGTAAATGGACTAAACAGAGAGACTGCTTTTCCTCTCTCTATAGCCCATAAACAGACATACTAAAATACTCAGCAGAAAGTCGGAGGCACAGGCAGATGAATGAATGAGGGTTTCCGAGTCCAGTTTATTTGCAGACACAAAGTACAGATGGCCCTCCACCTCACCAGCCTGACGGCTTGTGTGGGGCCACTGACACAGATAGACAGTTTTGGCTAGTTTACTAGTAAGACGCGCGAACGTGGGAAGCGAACGCAGCTCGTAAATTGCAATAACAACAATTAGAATAAATTACGTACTTTTTTTTAGTGTGTGTATGTGTGCGTGGTGTGTTTTTTTTAGTTTTCTTTAAGTTTTTTTTAAGTTAAGTTTTGTGTGTGTGTGTGTGTGTGTGTGTGTGTGTGTGTGTGTGTGTGTGTGTGTGTGTGTGTGTGTGTTTTGTGTGTGATACAGCTGCGCCCTCTGGTGGCGGGCGGGTGGTGTTACAGCGTGACACACACACACAGACACACACACAGACAGACAGGGTCTGCGGCCGGGTGCCTGGTCTGCCTACCTCGTATTGGCTATGCCTTACTCATAAAGAATTCCTGGCTCCGTGCCTGTATAAATCGTGCATAGTTTTTATTTATTTATGATCCTATTCTAACAGTAAATAAGGTGTAACCTGCCACCCCTTCTATGATGTGCTGCAAGATAGGGTGAGCACTTTCAGCCGTAGGCTCACACTCCCCCCGAGGATGCACACGGGACGATACAGACTCTCTTTTATGCCAACTGCTATCAGACTATACAATGCGAATGCATAAGAACTTCCTCCCCCCCCAAATGTACAGAATGTAACACGAACTCTACTATTGCGAAGCCCCCTCAGGTACATATTTAAACTATTTTCAGCAATAGTATAATAATTGATTTCGTGGGTAGATCTTGCCGAGCTGGTCATTTTGAAAGTAGCTCTCAAGTCAAAAAGTGTAGGCACCCCTGATGTAGAGGCATTCGGTTCAGCCTGTGTACCTCAGATGACACTGTGTTCACATCTCTCACGTCTCAGCTGTGCTTTACGACACTTAATCACCTCACAAGAGCATCCGCCACGCCGAGCTGGAGTAGCGCCTGACCGACTCTGACCGATGCCAGATGTTCGGGTCGATGCGATTCTCATGTTTTGGACAGTCCTGGAGTGCTGATATGATTACCTGACGTTTGTTTGGACAATCGTTTGGTCTTCTCTCCGTTCCTGAACTCTCACAGTTTCCCAGCCTTCCGCATCCACACTATAGGGGTGAAAATCGAACAATTCTGGCACAAATATAGTTTTCTTTTTCAGAATATGGCTGCTGTTATTTCTTTCTTGCGCTAAACCCTCTCTCTTCATCCTTTTGTCTTTGTTTCCTGGAAAGACATGATGGGAACTATGTGCACAAAAACGAATTTCACCCACTTTCGCTGTGTGAAAAGAGGAGTTATATATAGGCAATTATGGGCACTAGATTTGGCCATAAACCTCAAGTTTAGCAGGCATACAGTAATATACGGTAATATGCAGGTGTGATGGTAAAATTCGGGAGTTTACCGGAGTTTGTTGGAAAGTTTAACAGGAGTTTCCTGTAATATACACATCCGTATTCCATGTTTTTTACTTGTAAAACTGTGATAAACAATCAAGATTCTGATGATATCCGACTACGACAAAGTTAAAAGTTACTCAGAAAGTGTAATTAAGTAACTGTTTATACGTATTATTACTCCTTTATATTATATTCGTTGTTGGGAACCCCTTTTGGTGTTTCAAGCATTCTGTTATACCGAGTGGCGCGCTACGAGCTTGTAGGTCAGCTATTTTTGAAAAATCTTGAAAATGCGGCGCAAATTTGGAATATTTATTTTTCACCCGCCCCTATTGCATTATGCATATGCCCCGAGGCGGATTTAGCCCAGCTCAGTGGTATATTAGTATCGCAACGCTAGGGGGGGGTGGGTGGGGGGGGGGGCCCTGGAACAACATATTTTCAGATGGGGGTCGGAGGCCATTTACATATAATTTTTGGGATCCTTGACATGAAATATTGAGCACCACTGATACAGAAACATGGGTATTTCCAGAAAACTGTCAGGATTTAGAAGACATTTTTTTAAATTTCGACGTCAGGCCTAAATTGGTTAAAGGTCGAAGCAATCAACTTTATATACTTACTTATACTTACTTAGTCCTCTTGCACTTCAGGGCGCGTAGAGCCAACCAAAGCCAACAGGTCTCTCCATCTGGGTCTCTCGTGGGCAAGGTGTTGAGCTTGTGCCAAAGTCACGTTACATGCTCTATAGCCTGGAACTCACCTATGCTTTTTATGGCATAGGCAGCTCCTGGCAGGATCCGCCGGGAGAAACTATGCGCAGCTGCGCGACATGAGACTAATTACTTAGAGCGACAGAGAGAGAGAGGAGTGTGTGTGTGTGTGTGTGTGTGTGTGTGTGTGTGTGTGTGTGTGTGTACATGTGTGCCTTTGTATTGAGTTTGTGCTTGAAATGTACTGTAATTCTGCAAACTGTTAATAACATTTTCAATCAATCAATCAAGTGTGTGTCAATTTAACAAAGGTGCAGACGATCAGAAATCAGAGTGAGAGATGTTTGCGCTACTCTATGCCGAATTGAAGTGGACTCGGACCCAGACCTTTTTTTTCTCCCTGAAAAAAAAAAGGCTACATGCTCTAAGGTCCTGGCCTATCCAGCCAGTGGGTGCGGGGGGGCGCCTCTAGGTCGTCTCCAGCCGGCTTGCTGGGGATTGAAGTCCAGGATGGTGCGTGTAACTCGTTATAAATTACTTTCGCCGCACGCCGCACTCGCCCGATCCCCCCCCCCCCCTTTCCAAAGAACGTGATCTAGTGCAACACAAGCTGTTTAGTCAGCAGCTCCTTGTAGAACGGAAAATGCACTTTATTGCAACATTCATTAACGTCACAGGAGGAACCACCACCAGACTGCACACACACCGCAGCCTCTCAAAACTGATTACACAGTATACTGTAGATAAATATTTATACATATGTGTACTGTATATATAAAAAGAAAAGAAAAGAAAAAACGTCTCTGCGGGGTGGAAACCTCATTACGCCCAAAATACTCTTTTCAGGATTTCAAATTCAAAAATGCAAAAGGAGCAGATCGACAAACTAAAAACAAAATAAGTTTGTAAATGTGAAAATAAAGTCAATGGTGCATTTATAAAGCGCCTTTATCCAAGGCGCTTTACATAGATTGTGCATTACATTCAAAATTTCACACATTCACACACCGATGGCGGCGGAAAACCATGCAAGGCACCGACCTGCACATCAGGAGCAATAGGGGTTCAGAGTCTTGCTCAACGACACTAACTCTTGGGGAGCCCGGGTTCGAACTGGCAACCTTGCGGTTGCCATCCGGCCACTCTTCCCTTGAGCCACCACCGCCCACATTGTAGAGTTGCTACTATCGTTAAAGGTATAGTTCACCCAAAAAAATTACTTCTTGTCTGTCAATTACAAACCACATGAAGCTTTGAATTCATAGCAATTTTTTTTTATATATAGGCCTATATTTGTTTTCATTCCTACAGTAGCCTGAGTCAATAATTTGATGACTGGCAGAGTGAGTCTCTTATTGCCTGATGACCCGAAATAATTTTCTGGGCGAACTATACTGTACTCCCTTATCTTACGTTACACACCCCCCCCCCACACACACACACACACACACACACACACACACACACACACACACACAGAAGAGGTTTCTGCCCGACAGCAACAAAATAAAGGAATGCAGAGTTACTTGGATCAGTAACTGTAATCCCATACGCTACTCCACTCTATAGGCGAAAGTAACAATATTACAGTAACATAATACTATATTAATTTACTGCCCTGCAACACTTCATATCTGACATATATTTTATGGATATATATTTGCGTGTCCTGGTGACAATGTGCCTCATGGTGTGTGTGCTGTGATACGCGTCCGAGTGTACCACACATTTATCATTAAGATAGGCTTTATGCACGGCAGTTATATTTTGGAAAGAAATTTGGCCCTTAGGCTATACTTACCCAGGTGTTACCGAGCAACCATGCCAATTAACCCATTTTGGGCGGGAACCTCTTTTGGTGTTTTAAGCATTATGTTATGCTTTAGCTATTGAAAAATAGCAGATCTACAAGCTCATAGCGCGGCACCGAGTGCCGCGCTATGAACTTGTAGGTCTGCCATTTTTGAAAAATTGTGAAAACGTGGCGCAACTCTTTGAATATAATGCTTTCACAGCGAACGTTTTGAACTCAAATCTTTGCTTCTGGGGGGAGGTCCCTGGAACTACACATTTTCAGATGGGGGTCGGCGGCCAATTACATATATCTTTGGGGGTCATTGACAGAGAGACAGCCAACTCCATCCTCGACCGCGGCGAGTCGTCTTGACCTTTGGCCTTTGGTCATGACCTGCCTCGACAGACATGAAAATGTTTGAGAACGACTGACATAGAAACAGGTTTTTTTCAGAAAACTGTGACTTAGAAGACATTTGTAGAATCGTCCTCAGGTCTAAATGGGTTAAGCTCGTGTTCCATTTTGGTCAAACAGGGTCACGTTGCTAATATTGTACGTGCTTTGGCTCACTGGGAAGGGAACACAGACACCGCTACACCGGTGGGTCTCAAACTGGGGTCTGGGGACCATTCATGGCCCCTTACAGGTGTGTAACTCTGAAAGTGTAGAAAAGGAACCAAATGCATTAGGTGTGAATTGAGTGAGAGGCTCCTCTATATATGTGTACTTGTTTAAAGTGCTCTAAACAAACATACAAAAGTCCATAGACTTGGCTGCCACACGAAAGACAGACGTTGGAGGGTCTCGCACCCCTCAAAGATCCACGGAAAGTATAGTGAAATCAGGCTGGATCCCAGGCTATAACTCAAATGGAGCCTTCTAGGATCATTGGTAACACCTGTGAAGAAAGTATAAGAAGGCGGGCCAAATTTAAATGATGGCTGCAGTCCTCTGTCCTCCCAAGGCCCCAGTGAGGCTCTCCAACGTTGAAGCACTGGGCCCTAGTGGTAAGAGGAGGGGACTGCAGGCGGACCCGTGGAGGTATGACGAGGAAACCCCGTGCAGCTGGGCTTTAACGTTGAGC
>NC_136811.1:5685744-5715744 GCF_951216825.1 Electrona antarctica
GCTGGAACAGCATCTTTACCACCTGGCCACCCACTCGTTTTTCTGTCACCCCTCCTACGTGCTTTGGCAAAAAAAAATCGTCACAGAGGTTTTGTCCTATCTTTTGCGACAGACGGTATATACAAAGGGATTATACAAAGCCTACCACCCCCCCCCCCCCCCCCCCCCCCCCCCCACACACACACACACACACACACACACATTAATTAATTAACATTAATTTCCTTGTTTCTGTTATTTTCTTATTTTTTCTCTGTCTGTATATTTTGGGTATATTTTGTATTAAATGTATACCTTACCCCTATAGGTCTACAGACAAATAATGAAATGAAAGTTTTTAGTCTAATATGGGCCTATACCCTCTTCTTTTTTCTCTTTTCTTTTTCTTTTAATTTATTTGTGTTGCTTGTGTTGAAATAGTGACAGTGACATGAAACATGTGAGAAACAAATGTGAAAAGATTTGTTACAAGGAATTGTGATATGTGACATGTGATATTGACTCAATAAAGTAAAAAAAAGTAAAAAAACGGAGAGGGATTATAGAGGTGTTTTTTGGTTTTGGTTCTCCTCAGAGTAATCTAGTAAGAGAGTGGTGACACGCTTTGATCTCGCCGCAAAGCGTGTGCCTATGGGCGATAGTTCCAAACATTGCTCCTATGGCTGGAACTATTCCATTGAGATAGAATGAGCACTTCCGCATTCCATTGTTACAATGAGAGTCAACGGGAGTGTCATTACTCTCTTATTAGACTACTCTGGTTCTCCTATAGTAAACCCCCTCGATCAGCCAACTCCAACTGTATCCATTGTTTGATGTTGGCAGAATGAAGCCTTGTTTGGCAGAATGTGTGAACAAAACAAAATGAATCATACAACACACCTGGAGCTTCTGACCAATAAATCGTGATGTTTTGGCTGGTATAAGACAGGGGTTCTCAACGTTTTTGGCCGGGGACCCCCGGAAATGCTTTGGCAATGTCTCGGGACCCCCGCCCCGCCCCTTCCCGACCCCCCAATATAAATTGACTGCTACAATAACCTTAAACCATTTTGGGCGGGAACCCCTTTTGGTGTTTTAAGCATTGTTATAATTTAGCTATTGAAAAATAGCAGATCTACAAGCTCATAGCGCACCACCGAGTGGCGCGCTACGAGCTTGTAGGTCTGCTATTTTTGAAAAATCGTGAAAATAAAATTTAAAAAAAAACTTTTTTTTTTTTTTTTGAAAATAATTTGGGGACCCCCTAAAATATTTTGGCGACCCCCCGAGGGGTCGCGACCCACGGGTTGAGAACCCCTGGTATAAGAAGGAAAATCTTGGAGGCGCAAGAACTACCGCACAAGCGACTGGGTGAATGTAATGCACAATCTGTGTGAAGCCTTGGATACCTTGGATAAAGGCGCTATATTAATGCACCATTTACGATATGAGATATGTACAGTAAATCAGATTAAATGCAATAAGTCACAGTGGAACAGTTGCGAATAATGGTCTTCCACCTATTTTACGAACTCTACCACAGAAATTAGGCATTTTCTTTTGAAAGTGGTTACCGTAAATAAAAGGCTGAAAGAAATATAACTCATACGTAAGTGTGTGCAAGGTCTCTTATCGACATGGGGTCCACATAACCCTGCATGTCAGACCTGCAAGGTTAACAATCAACGCGGTGTCATTCAACATAACGCAACATAATGGAGTTGTGTACAAGGACTGTATTGATGTGGGCTCCACACTGACATAAACCTGCATGTTTGAATGCCAGGCATCAACACAATGTCATTCAACAAAGCAAATGTCATTCTGCGGCTGGCTGGCTGGCTGGTTGGCTGACTGACTGACTGACTGACTGACTTCCGGCACAAAGGCTCCACAAGGAAAGGAATCAAAGGAATCCCAAAGGCTATAAGGGCAGCGCCGCAGTGTGTTCACATGAGCGCTTCATACGCGTCAGAGGAGCTAGAGTCATCAGCAGTGGGGGGAAACAGTAAGGAGACCTATGTGCCACCTCATCAAGCCACCTCATCAAGCTGCACCAATCACCTGAGGAAGGCCGTCAATCAGCACCACTATTTAATCCACCCGTTTCGGACGTTATCACCCAATAATCAAGAAAATGTTCGTAATCAGCACCTTAGAAATACCCCCCAGTATGTGATAATCAACATACTGGGAAATCCGGAAGAGAAACTATATGGGAGCGTTTGCTTTTTGTGTCAATGACGGAGGCCGCGCACCGTGTCTGGTGACCTTGAGCCACCAGACACGGCGCAAGCCGAGCGAGTCGCCGTGCCGAGCGTTGCGAAGGCCACCAGACCCGACTCAGCGCCGTCCGAGTTAACGTCCCGATAGGCAGAGAATAGTATTAGTAGCCCCTAGTGTCCATGCGCCGACAATAGAGTTGGAAATGACACGTTCAGCAGGGGGAGTCCTTGACCAGGCTATGTCTGCACCACACCCTGCATGCGTGCAGTCCGGGGGAATACAGCCAAACACCACAATGTCTAGTATGCCACATATGCCATATTAGCCACATCCCAACGCCCTGATGACGGTTGATTTCGTATATTTAATACAGTGATAACGCACAAATCCGTTGATTTAAGCAGTGTTCACAGCTGTGCTGCGTCTCAGTCTGCCATGCTGAGCACACATTGTCCAGAGTGCTGCTGCATGTGTATTATTTAAACTCTCTGGGACTCCGAATGTTTGGAGCTCCCTGAGTGGATGTCTTCCTCTGTCTCAGCATGTTGAAGTTACATTAAATTATATACTTAAGATGGGGTTACTTTAGAATGATATAATATAATTTAATGGAGTATGGGAGCTTGCTTTTTGTGAACGCTACTCAAGAGGCCAGTGAGGCTCTCCAACGTTGAAGCACTGGGCCCTAGTGGTAAGAGGAGGGACTGCAGGCGGACCCGTGGAAGTATGATGAGGAAACGTTGAGCACGTTTGCACTTCCGCATTTTGGGCACCAAATTTTGGTGCCCAAATCGAAAAAAAGGCGGAAGTAGAAGGCTCTTCCGGGTGCTTCAAAACGCCACTGAGCAACTTCCACTGACATGAATAGCGGGGGGGGGGGGGGGGAGCTTCGCGCCAGTCTATCTGGCGCGAAGCTCCAGATAGACTACTACTACCAACCCCTAGACATAAGAGAATGTAACACCTGTCGTATCTGGTGAACCACATTTCATTGATATCGCTTAATAATGTTAAACTAGACATAGACTAAATTCACATCTACATTTGTAGGCCTGGATAATACTAGGAGGCCTCACCAACAGGACCAACAGGGTAGACATTTAGGCACCATTCATCACAGCTTGCACCTATGCTAAATAGCTATAGGCCTACTTTGATCTAGCAGCATTTAGACCAGAGGTCTCCTGTTGTTCTTCCTGTGACCACACCTATGGTGACTTAGAACATTTTGGTTTGGGTGTTAACGACTGTCTGTTTCAAATGTGTATTGGGATTTGGGCTTGTATAAAATATACTTAGATGTTCAATCTGTGTGTTAGTGTCCTGAAGGCCGTTCAGGCTGACGGATGTATGCATTGCATGGGCTCCGGCCCCATGGCTGTGACTTGTAGGCTACTCTCTCTGCAATAAATCTGGACTCCGAAACCTTCATTTGCCTGTCTGCCTCCGACTTTATTCTGAGTATTTTGGTACGTTTGTTTATGGGCTTTATTAGAGAGGAAAACCAGTCTCTCTGTTTAGGTTCAGATACTTCACACCAAAAGGCAGTTCAAGTAGACCACATGACATGCCAAAAATTATATATTAATTCAATATTTTTGGCATTTGCCACTTGAATTGATTGACATCCAAAAGGGCCTGTCAGCTCAAACCCACAGACAATGCAATAATGTATTTCCATGAGTGTTGCGTAAACATCAGTAGCATTATAAAGTTGTATACCATTTTCACCCTTCTATTATATATGTAACATCAGCGCCACTATCACAAAGCCTCCCCAGGTATTTAAAAAATATATATTTTCAGAAAAAATTGTGGGCACCCCTGGTGTACTGAATTGTGTATACCCAGAAACCTTGAATAAACAAAGCTGTGAGGGGGGGGGGGGGGGGGAATCTATGGAAGCATTGGTGCAAAGGGGTGGAGAGTCCCATTTGTGTTGACGACCACCATAATTTGTTCTGATTGTATATTGTCTGTACATTTGTGTCTGTTTTGGTTTGTAATGTTTATAGCCTGTTTTTGAGTGGTGCAACCACTCCTAGAACAGCTATGTGTGTGGCTGTGTCCCTGGGTCTTTGACCGTCTGTCCCTGTGTCCCTGGCTGTGTCCGAGCATGAAAATAGCGTTCTAGCGTTTGTTCACCAGCAAGTGTCACTGTTGCACAGCCTAACACACAGACACACACATGCCAGGGATAAGGGCTAGTACAGTACAGTACAGTACAGTACAGTAAGTAAGTACAGTACAGTACAGTACAGTACAGTACAGTACAGTACAGTACAATACATTGTACTTTTGTGTGCAGACATGTACTGACTGACTACATACTTCAGTCTTATATAGAGAACCAAAATCTGTCCGAAGGGGAAACAATGTTTATTCATGTAATCACAAAATCTGCATCCTCATGCGCTGCCAGAGAACTTGTGAACAGTGTGTGCGTGCGTGCGTGCGTGCGTGCGTGCGTGCGTGCGTGCGTGCGTGCATGCAGTGGAATAGAAGTACAATATTTGCCTCTGAGATACTACTGAAATTTTGAAGAAAAACAAATCCTCAAAATGTACAGTACTTTCCACCACTGGTCTCCATAGCCACTGTGTGTTTGAATGCAAAGGTATTTCAACACAATGTCGTTCATCAAAGCAGACGTGACTCACGCTGGGACTATAACCTCCCCGCCGGCTCCACCGCACGCCTCAAAGAAACCCCAGAGGCTCGAAGGAGGGAATCGTCACGTGCTCTTCATACGCAGCAAAGCTATAGATAGGCCTGTCAATCTATGGTTATACCCCAAAAGATGCAATAGTAACCGTTCAAGGTTGTTTATGATCCTTAGGGTCATCCAAATAACATGTAAAAAATCACACCCGTGTGAACTGAGTGGTGCAACTCCCCTCTCCCCTCTTTTTTCCCCCCTTTTTTTTGCCCTCGTTTGCGCGTGATCGACGCGCAAACGTCGATCACTCTCTGCTGATTTCTGATCGTCTGCACCTTTGTTAAATTGACGCACACATGCACACCCGTACACACACACACTGCTCTCTCTGTCGCTCTAATTAATTAGTCTCAATCTAGACGCAACTGTGTCAGGGGTTAGTTCCACGGGTTAGTTTTAACCTGCCACGCATGTCGGGAGCCAGGGGTTCGTTTTAACCTGCCACGCATGTCGGGAGCCACAGGTTCGTTTTAACCTGCCGCGCATGTCGGGAGCCACGGTGTTGTCGGGCTAATGCCTGTTTGACTGTTAGTATGTCAAACCCAGAGCCATAGAGTAAGACAGAGTTACGCAATGGGGCCAGTCCAATGGTGGCTCTTCTACATAGACTTCTATTGGTTTGTCCCTATTTGAAGGCTCCACATAGGGACAACCGGAAGTTTACGGAATGCATTGGAGTCTATGGGGCTCGTGCGAGTACATGAACCACGTGACCGGGGCTGTTTTCTGCCCCCTCAATATCGCAACTCTTCTATTAGATGGCTCTGGTCTAACCAACGTATGCACCCCCCCGAAGGACTGCACACACATGCACTCCTTTGACATAAGCCTGTTATAGTGCCACCAGGAGGCTGATTTACGTAAAAACAAAACAGAAAACTACAGATATATATCTGTATATCTCTATCTTATTTTGAATTGCAGGTACTTTTCTCCCCCCACTGATGTAGATAAAGCATCAGCTTGTCTGTTCCTTCCGGTCCTGTCTTATATTATATACCTATTTCTGTATCAGCCATGGTGACTCATACTGGGTCTTCGAGACGTGGCGTGTGCAAACATACAGTATATCTCCTAATAAACTTCAGAACGTGTCATGTGCCACTGCGTTGGCGGCGGCGTGTTCTCAGAGCCCGTGTTTCCATGCAGATAGGACATGTGTGTCAACGGAATGACAAGTCCCCGCCTCAGTGGTTTTCAAACAGTGGTCCCTAAAGGTTAGCCTAGCTAATAAGCCAGCCCAAATGAGCCTTTGGCAAAACAAATTGCCTGCCGGCGGATTACGGTCTGGAGAGGCTCAATTGTACGCCCATTTCCTACACCAGAGAACTGGTGTGGCCAATCGGGACACGGTATGCAATATGGGCGGGCTTTGGTACAGTGACGTTCAATGCTTGAGACCCCCGACTGACAGTAGCTCTGACCAATTGCGTCAAAGAGAAAATGTTTGAACGCGCCCCCCGGGAAACAAGATCCATACACAGCATCTCCAGACTC
Source organism: Electrona antarctica (assembly GCF_951216825.1). Lineage (NCBI taxonomy): Eukaryota > Metazoa > Chordata > Actinopteri > Myctophiformes > Myctophidae > Electrona > Electrona antarctica. The sequence continues at coordinate 5,692,169 of NC_136811.1, forward strand.
AAATACCACACGACAGTGTGATTTGAGTCTGGCTTATTAGCCAGGCTACCTAAAGGTGGCCTTACACTAGCCGATTTTTTTCAATCTGAAATCTGATAGCACCACACTACAGGATAATCGGAGCGGGGCAGAGCAAATATCAAACATTCTTGATGTTGATCGGGCCGATCGCGCTTTGAGCGGTCGGGCACCCCCCGAGCGTCAAAAATGCCCGATTATCGGCTAGTGTAAGGCCACCTTAAGGGGGTTCCAGGTGGTCCCCATGCAGCTAAATGATGAGTTGGAAACCAAATGAATTCTTGTAGAATAGATCCTTAACTCTTGAGAGCGTAAAATGAAACCGAATGGACCCGTGTGCTGGTCCATCTGGTTTCATTTTAAGCTCTCAAGAGTTAACATCTGCATTTACTAAGTTAATTTACAAGAAGTCTACACATTTTAGAGAATGTAAAATAATTATAATTTTGATCAACGTTTGTTATCTCTCCTATAGAGCGTCGCAGTCCCGCCCCCTACCATGGACCAGGAAATGATTCTCCGTTCATTTTCCTCATAGACATTTCAGAAAGTATTTATTTAAAGACGTTTACGCCACGGACAAAGCCAACTCTTGTCGTGACAAATCATGACAACAAACACATTTTTTGGGGGCCGAAAAAATAATTAGAAAGAAGAAGCAAACTTTTTTTGTTGTTTTTCTTCTTTGTAATTATTTGTTTTGGTCCAAAATATTGTTTGTGTTGTCATGAGTTGTCACGACTCGAGTTGGCTTTGTCCGCGGCGTAACCGTCTTTAAATAAATACTTTCTGAAATGTCTATGGGAAAAATGCATTGGGATTAATTTCCTGGTCCATGGTAGGGGGCGGGACTGCGACGCTCTATAGGGTACCACATTAATACAGCATGGAATTGTGGACAAAATCTTATCCAACGACAACAACATATTCTTTAGTTTTGGGTATCAAATGGTGGTTCCGTGGCGTACATGCCAAACAACAAATAATGGGCCTTTAATTGACATGAAGAGGGTTGAAAACCACTGGACTAGAGCGATCAGCATCACAACTAATTCTGGAACTATAGATTGATGGATTGATTTTCTTTATTGAAGTGTCATGCTTCCGAGATATAGCCCGTCTCCTATTGGCTTACAGGGACACTGTTCCATGTCTCATTGGACAAACTATAGATTATTTTCCTATCAATTAATCATATAATTGATTAATACATCAACGTCCACATACAGAGGAGAGGAGGAGACTTAAAGCTGTGTCTCTCAATAATGTCATGGCTGCCTATGGACTGTCCAAAGCCCAAACCATGACGTCAACAAACAGAGATGTTCATCACACGTCCCTCCACCCCTCTACTCCTCCTCCGCTCCAGCTGGCTTACCAGTAATCACGGCGTTTATTCTAACCAGTCTCACCCAAACGCGATGAAATAGCACGGAATTGCAATTCCGTGCATACACGCCTAGAAAACCCCAAAATCTGTACATACAGTTGGAGGCCATCGATATTGTCCTTTTCTTTTTTGCTGAGGTTTGCGTGATCTGCGCAAAAGGACAGTTAACCCATTTTGGGCGAGAACCCCTTTTGGTGTTTTAAACTATGTTATAATTTAGCTATTGAAAAATAGCAGATCTACAAGCTCATAGCGCGCCACCGAGCGGCGCACTATGAGCTTGTAGGTCTGCTATTTTTGAAAAATCGTGAAAATATTTATTTCAGAAAACTGGAGGATTTAGAAGGATTTTTTAAAATTTTGAGGTCAGGCCTAAATGGGTCAAATGATAAGGGACAATATCGGTGGCACCCAACTGTACTGAAACCCTATAGATAATGACAGAGGGGCGCCGTTTCTACCCAACTTGAGCCACGGGAGACACCACCACGAGCTGCCATGTCGAGCGTTGCAAAGTTCGGGAGAGCCGACTCAGTAGGGGTGTGCTGAAATATCGATATGGCGATATATATCGATACGTCCTCATAATGAAGCGATGAACAACATGTTTAGAAAAGGAGGAAATTATAGCTAAAATAAAGCAAATCCCACTCTCAGATTCCACAGCAACCAGAAGTACTGAATTACTATTTTGTCCAAACTGCATACAATACAAATTGTAGAATGCATTTCCCCAGCAGTGGACAAGTCCACTGACACCAGTGATAATGGTCAGTTGGTGGTGTTTTTGAGGTATTATGATGAGGGTATGAGGCAAAGGTGGAGTTTATTGAGTATTAATTTCAGTTCCACGTATTTTGTAGCTGCAGATATCGTGATATATCGTTGATGAAATTGCATACAATATATCGATATATCGGAAATATCGCAATATATCGAATATCGTGATATTATCGTTATCGAGGGCCTAATATCGCGATATATATCGTATCGTGAGGTACCCATATCGTCCCACCCCTACTACTCAGCCCCGTCCCAGTTGTAACGTGATATGGACAAAATAGTAAATGATGTCAAACCCAAACTCACCCAGCCACGGTGAAATAGCACTTCCGTACTAGTGAAAGCCACGCCTCCGTTGCGGTCAAAACAGTAGTCGTGTAATATGTACGGATTTTGGGGTTTTCACCGTATTTCTGTGAGATGTGGTTGGTTTATTCCACCACTTCAATAAGCCTATCTCACAGAATTTCCCCGCCCCCCTTAATACGCCCCCTTTTGGGGTTAGTGGTGATAGCGTGACGTCACTCCATAGACGCTACATGTTAACAGAGGTAATTTAAGAAGTCTACAACTTTTGTTTTCTCAAGGTAAGGTTTGTTCTATCTGTTCGAGCTGATTTACCATCTTGTTTGCTTCATAATAATATTGGTCTGTCACATTTTTACATTAGAAAATGTACTTAGATTCTCCAGAGAAAAAAACGTGTAAATGCTCATGTTAAATGACACCACTATTTACCGGAAGTGGGCGTGGAAAGCGGGCTGTGAGATAGGCCTATTCAACGGCTCCTGTTTCACCACCACGCTCAGCCAGGCCAGTTTGGTCCAATAACACTATCCCATTGCAGAGCGGACTGCAGCCGACCTCCAGCGGGCCCCCCCCGGGACAAACACCATCCCCCTCGGCCGTCCCAGCTGTGGCAGTGACACTGAGGGCCCTATTATGCATGTCTTAAGTACCAGGTCTTATTACTTAACTTAAGACCTGGAGGCGTGATCAATGCCATTTGGCTATTCTGAGTGGCCAAACAGCATTGACCACGCCTCCAGGTCTTAAGTTAAGTCATAAGACCTGGTACTTAAGACACGCATAATAGGGCCCTGAGTGACAGTGACAGACAGCCGGCGGTGGCTCAGGGGTATAGAGGTGGCCGGATGGTAACCACAAGGTTGCCAGTTCGAACCCGCGGGCTCCCCCAGGGTTGGTGTCGAAGTGTCCTTGAGCAAGACAACTGAACCCCCGAATTGCACCTGATGTGCTGGTCGGTGCCTTGCATGGTTTCCGCTGCCATCGGTGTATGAATGGGTCAATGTAATGCACAATCTATGTATAGCGCCTTGGATAAAGGCGCTATATAAATGCACCATTTACACTAGTGTCCTTCCTACATCTAGAGCTGCACGAGAGTGCACCACTGGCAGCGGCTCAGGGCCAGAGCGGCCCCCCTCCCAAGGCAATGAGCCCCTATAGGCTGAGCCGGGGTTGATTGGTACCTCGCATGGTTTCCTCGCATGGTCTCCTCTGCCGGCGGAGTATAGTTCAATGGCCGAATGTAACGCACGTCGTGAAGCGCCTCCTTGGATGAAGGCCGCTTTATAAATGCACCATTTATCATTTTTTATCCCACGAGGATACATATCAATGTGCCCCTAAAAGGCATGGTTTTAGTTATCTTTTCCCCTCGCTCCATGCAGTGACAGTTCCCCCTGTCATTATTAACCTGCCATGCGCTTTCCCCCAACCGGCTCGACCCCGAGGGGTCACACGGGTCCCGGCGTTTGACGTCACTGACGCTCGTCAGGTATACCGAGGCCCTCTCTCTCCACTTGTTTATGTTCCTCTGTCTCCATGTGCCTGCTCCCCCCCCCCCCCCCCCTCCACCACCCCTCCTGTCTTCACACACAGACATCTACGAAATGTTGTTGTGTTCCCCGTTCGTTCCCTAAGGCTTCACTGTCATCAGCCGCCCGCATGCAGCCCCCGGCCCCCGCCCCGTTATCCTTGCTTTGCTCTCTCCCCCCACCACCCCCGGCCAGGCCCCTGCAAGCTGGTCCTTTGGGCATTTCAAGCACCTTCATAACAATTTCCCTCGGTCACTACAAAGAAGTGGTTCTGAGAAGGGGGGGGGGGGGGGGGGGGGGGTGGAAGGACGGACCACCATATTGATATGTATTTGACCGCGCGTGGACGTGAAACGATGTTGTGCCGTGGACACCTATATATCGGATAAGCTTCTTTTTCTAAATGCGGCAGATCTACAAGCTCACAACGTGCTTATATATACCGCCCACTTTGAGAAGCACTTCCTTCTCTGCAGAGGGGAAGAGGGGATACGAAGAGGGGATACGGAGACAAGAGGGCCGGGGGGGGGGGGGGGGGGGGGGGGGGGGGCTCTTGTCTTCGTATCCCCTCTCTTCCTCCCCCATTGGATCCACTTCTCACCCTTTCCTCGCCCTCCCCGCTTTCCGCTTCAATCCCCTCGCTCGTACTTCATCTCTCCTCTCCTCTCCTCGCCATTCTCTCATTATCTCGCCATATTCTCCCCCCCTTTCCTTCGTCTCGGTGCTCTTCGCCCATCTCTCATCCCCCCCTGCCCCCTCCCCTCCCCCCCCCCCCCCCCCCCCCCCCCCACACACCCCTTCTTCCTCTACTCCAGAGGTTTTCAACCCTTGTGGATTCGGCATTTGAGCCACGGAGCACCATTTCAGATTTCGCCTCTCAGATCCAAGACTTAGAATATTTTGTCGTTGGATATACGATTTTGTCCACAGTCCCATATGCTATATTGATGTGGCAGCATTAGGGGAGAAAACAGGCAAACATTGATCAAAGTAACAATTCTTCTGCATTCTCTAATCGTGTAGACTTCTTGTCAATTAAGTGACGCAGATGTTTAAAGGACCACTTCACCACTTTTCAACATCTCTTCATATAATTGGTCCTCACTAATGTTCATGATAAAACACCACCATTTTTTCCTACTCAGTCTGTGTCTCATAGAGGGCTTTGGGCAGTTCGGACACCCGTCCACCAGTGACATCATCATTAGGCAGATTTTTTTTTAAACAAGATTTGTTTTAAAATATATTTTTATTTTTATTATTGTGAGAACGATGGCTTCAACTTTTGCATTGCAACTTTTCAGGAAAAGAAAGCCTGCCGTTTCTATTAGCTTGGATTCACCATCGATGATGTCACTGGTGGACGGGTTTCTGAACTGCCCACAGCCTTTCTAAGAGACACAGACGGAGTAGGAAAAAATGGTGGTATTTTATCATGAACATTAGTTAGGACCAATTATAGGAAGAGAAGTTGAAAAGTGGTGAAGTGGTCCTTTAACAATAATTGAACTCTTGAGAGCGTAACATGGTTTCATTTTACGCTCTCAAGAGTTACAGATCTATATAATAAGGGTCCATTTGGTTACCAACTCTCCGTCATTTCGCTGCACGGGGACCACCTGGAACCACCCTCAAGGACCACTGGTGGTCCCCGGACCACCGGTTGAGAACCACAACATGCTCTACTGTCATCACCCTGCTCCTCTTCATCGCCTCACCACCATCCCTCCATGCCTTCATTCATTGCATTCCATTCAGCTTTCACCTCGTCTATTAATTTTCTTATACAATTACATAAACGATGTATCATGGCCTACAGAAGGATGTGTGGTATTTAGCCTGCATGCCAACGAATGCTCCTGTTAGTACGTTATCGTTTGTTATGCAGGAATGAATGCCTTGGGGGGGGGAAAGCATGTGTCCATGTGATTTATGTTGATTCATGTTTATCCCAATTAGGCCTACAAATGCCTTCTAAATCCTGACACTTTTCTGAAAATGTTTCTATGTTAGTCGTTCTCAAACATTTTCATGTCAAAGACCCCTCAAAAATCTGAAAATATGTTGTTCCAGGGACCCCGCAGAAGCACATATTTGAGTTAAAAACGTTCGCTCTGAAAGAATATACAGTATATTCAAAGATTTGAGCCAAATTGTCACGATTTTTCAAAAATAGCAGACCTACAAGCTCGTAGCGCGGCACTCGGTGCCGTGCTATGAGCTTGTAGATCTGCTATTTTTCAATAGCTAAAGTGTATAACATAATGTTAAAACACCAAAAGGGGTTCCCGCTCAGAATGGTTTATTTATTGAGGAGCCGTGAATGAGTGTTGCACCACCTTATCCTTCCCTCTGGGACTGTCACTGCAGCTATATAGAGCTGTAAGTCAGTTTGATATGTTTCTGTGTGCCTTTCTGCCGCAAATAAAAGCGTGTTAATCCATTTTGGGCGGGAACCCCTTTTGGTGTTTTAATCATTATGTTATACTTTTAGCTATTGAAAAATAGCAGATCTACAAGCTCGTAGCGCGGCACTCGGTGCCGCGCTACGAGCTTGTAGATCTTGCTATTTTTGAAAAATCGTGAAAATGTGGCGCAAATCTTTGAATATATATTCTTTCAGGGCCAACGTTTTTGACTCAAATATTTGCTTCTTATATTTTGAAATTGGGGTCCGGGGCCAATTACATATACAATATAATTCTAGAGACATCGGTTTTTCAGAAAACTGTCATGATTTAGCAGGCATTTGTAGAATTGTCCTCAGGTCTAAATGGGTTAAACTGCCAAGCATGCGTGGTGGATGGTGGTGGTGTATGCCCATCTGTCATAATTACAATATTTAGTTTGGGCCCGGACCAGGCATGGTGACAGACAGACAGATGAACTCTAATCATATCTAACCCACGTCGGTGTCTATTAATACCTCGCTCTCCTCCTCCAATATGGCTAAACTCCTCCTCTGTCGCCTCGCATATACAGTAGCCAATTACAGTATCTTGACATTTTCCACCGAGCGAGAAACTTAATTCCTCCTGGGTCCGTGTGTCAGTATAGTGATGCGTGTTCTGTTTCACCTTGTTGGAGATGATGACCGAATCGATTGTTCGTCTTCTTGAATTTAGCACTATTGAGTCTAGTGTCGCTTCCAGTCAAAATGGATATAGCCTATAGATATATAGCATCGCAGACCCGCCCCCAGGGCCCAGGAAATTATTTTCTGTTCATTTTCCTCATAGACATTTCAAAAAGTATTTATTTAAAGACCTTTTAAGAATCGTACAAAGCCAACTCTTGTCGTGATAAATCATGACAACAAACACATTTTTTCGGGACGAACAAATAATTAGAAAGAAGAAGAAAACAGCAGGTTACAACACTTGTTTTGTTGTTTTTCTTCTTTGTAATTATTTGTTTGGTCCAAAATATTGTCATTTGTCACAACGCGAGTTGGGTTTGTACGACGCTTATAAGGTCTTTAAATAAATACGTTTTGAAATGTCTATGGGAAAAATGCATTGGGAATTATTTCCTGGGCCTGGCGTCGTCATGAAAGGGGACTGCGACTGCGACTGCGACTTACTACAGAGTAAAATCCTCAATGTGTTGATTGATCCATTTGCAACTGTAGGCCTACTTTTATGCCATGGACTGGATTAGAACCGGCCAGCCTATATGGGCTATAGAGGGTATGCGCATGACATCATCATCATACCCGGAAGTTATGCGGGAATGCCTACCTTAGAGTATATATTAATTAATAGAGACGGCACCCGGAGGAAACCCTGAGGTGAAATGGACATAGTGGCCGAATTTGGTATTGCAGCGCTGGGCCAATTCTGGTCCGTTGACTATCATTGCGCACCTTCATGATGACACGTGAACGCTGTTTCATACGTGAACGTGTGCAATGATAGTCAACGGCCAGCGCGTTCACGATTTGGCCCAATTCATCCCAGAATGCACTCTGTTCCTACCCGGAAAGGAGGAGTGCAATCGCCTCATGCGCTTTTGAGCAACTTAATGCAAGTGGATGGGAGGATAACTTGGGTGCCGTCTCTATTAATATATACTCTAAGATGCCTACTGAGTGTCAAAAAAGTACTTTCTGGCCGTGACAGCCACATCCAAACAGAAAAGTCTGATAGCATTAAACAACGTTAAATGACGTTAAACTCACTTTTCCACTATCTTTGACACTCGATTTTGCCATTCACTTTATGCATGCGCATATATCCTCTATAGAGCGTCGCAGTCCCGCCTCCTACCATGGACCAGGAAATGAAACCCAATGCATTTTTCCCATAGACATTTCTTAAAGTATTTATTTAAAGACGGTTATGCCGCGGACAAAGCCAACTCGAGTCGTGACAACTCATGACAACACAAACAATATTTTGGACCAAACAAATAATTACAAAGAAGAAAAACAACAAAAAAAGTGTTGTAACCTGCCATTTTTTTCTTCTTTCTAATTATTTGTTTGGTCCAAAATATTGTTTGTGTTGTCATGAGTTGTCACGACTCGAGTTGGCTTTGTCCGCGGCGTAACCGTCTTTAAATAAATACTTTAAGAAATGTCTATGGGGAAAATGCATTGGGTTTAATTTCCTGGTCCAGGGTAGGAGGCGGGACTGCGACGCTCTATAGGGCATAACAGTGGGCATGGTTTTTTAGCCAGTTTAGGTGGTTCGGGCATCTGGTTATAGGATGCCTCTCGAGCGTCTCCCTATAGGGAGGTCCTCGGTGCACGTCCCACTGGGAGGAGACCTCGGGGCAGACCAAGGTGCAGATGGAGGAAACGCATCGACTCACTGGCCTTGGAACGCCTCGGGATCCCCCCAGGAGGAAGTCACTAATAGGGACTTTAAGCAACGACTGTTTTCAGGACGGCTCAGCTAGGCGGAAGTACGGCGGCTATGACGCCGTCGCCGTAGCTGTCAAAATCGTTAAGCAAACAGCCGTCGGCGACGGCGACATTGGTTCCCATGGTGGCGCGTCTATGCAGCGTGTGTCAAACATAAATTGTGTCAAACATTTTTTTTAAACACCCCGTCGCACGTCAGCTAACTTGCCGATATTGCTTAATTCTTACATGCACTGGACATGATCAGCAGTGGAAAGAGGAAGGTGCTGGAGCAATTCTGTGTTATTCTAAAACCGTTTTAATAAACATGGTTAATATGACATATGGTATTAGTGTTATTTCTTCATTCAGAGCATGCCAACACATTACATAGCATAAGAGAGGTGATGGAGCAATCGGTGTAATTTTAATAAACATGGTTATGACATGGCGTTGTAGACACTACGTGTAAGTGTATGTTCTGCAGTATAGAAAGGGCTGCGATCTATCGAGCACTTATCAGTGCTCATTTCCGGTTTGCCGGAGCGGACTGCCGTAGCCGCCGTTGCTTAAAGTCCCTATCGTTGCTCTGGAGAGGAATGTCTGGAGCTCTGGTGGAGCTGTTGCCCCCGTAACCCGACTACGGATAAGCGGTTGAAGATGGATGGATGGATGGTTTTCTGGTTCCACAGAAAAATTGGCCATTCGTTTTTCCCAGAGATTTACAAAAACATTATGTCAATTATTTTAACCCTATAGAATACAGCCATCCAGGAGTCATGACCATAAAACCGTTAAAATATAATAATAATAATAATAATAATAATAATAATAATAATAATAATAATAATAATAATAATAATAATAATAATAATTAAAAAAATAGGAATATTGATGATATACTACATTTAATAAAATACCCTTTGTTTATATCGGTTTGATTTTTATTTATTTTTTCACAGATTCAAAGGTGTAATAGTCATGATTCACCCCAGGATCATTCCTGGATGGCTTGATTCTAAGTCTTGAAATAATTAATATAAATGTTTTTCTTTGTCTTTAGTTTTTTGTATAGGCTACATTTTATATGGGGAAAAGAATGAATGTCTGATTTTTCAGTGGAACCATGCCCTATGCCTATAGGTCTATACCGCTGCGAGGGGCAACGCCCGCTGCAGGCTGGCTGCCGAGGGGTTGGTTTGTCACGGACTGTAAAACAAGCTGGATCGACGTGGAGTAAGACGAAAGTGCTGCTGCTGTCACACACAGTCTGTGACATGCACTGATCAATGATCTTAATGCGTTCAATAGCCACATGTAGCCTAGTGCCGCATGTTACACTGAAGTTGCTGATGAAGGCTATGATTAATTGAAAACGGTGGACCCTCTTGTAAACAAGTGTAATGCTTTATGGTGTCGTCCACTGCACAGTTGACAGTTTTTGTATTTAGTATTGTGCTTGAATGTAGCCTATACTATTCTGCAAACTGTTACTAAATACTTCAATCAATCAATCAATCAATCAATAAATCAATCAAGCAAGTAATCAATCAATCTAAACCCTATTCGGAGACGAGGGATGGAGAGATCGGAGAGGATCGTTTTTTCATATAGTTTTTAAAACAGTTAATAACAGAATCACTCAGCATTCGACGGGTCACCAATAAGGTGAAATTTCGGATAAGAGCAAATGAAACTGCTTCCACAGTCTAACCCCAAGAAACAATATGGCTAATAATATGAGTATTATTATTAATAATAATAATAATAATAACAATAACAATATGCGGCGATAATACTAATAGTTTACATTAGAATAATAGCCTACAAATAATAATCTATAGGTTTATTGATTGATTGAAATATGTATTAACAGTTTGCAGAATTACAGTACATTTCAAGCACAACTCAATACATAACAATTCAGATTCAGAAAATAGTTTCCAACGTACCGCAGTGTTAAAAATTGTTTAGTTTTGTTTTAAGAAAAGAAAGAAGACTAAGATTAAGAAAATAATCCACTCACCTCACACGGCAGCCGCAGCTGCGTCCAAAGTGAAAATATGCTTTTCAAATTAAAGTAACTGTGATGATCGATCCTCAGTTGTTGTTCTGCTAATATTATTCCCCGTTTTACTTTGAGTCTTCTTTGGTCCCAGCATCATGTCTTGTTTATGTATTCTCTCTATCATTCAGTCAGTCAGCGTGTTCAATATCTCTGATGTATCCTCCTCCTCAGTGTGATCAATATGTCTCTGTCAGTCAGAGCCGGCGCGCAGCTCTGTCGACTGCAGCAAAAAAAAAACCCAACCTGCTGTAAAGCGGCTGTATAATACTACAGCGCGATAGCTCTGTCCAAGGCACGGGGGTGCGTGCGCGCGTGCGTGCGTGCGTGTGCGCGCGTGCGGCGCCGGCGTGCGTGCGTGCGTGTGCGGTATGGATAGGTGTGAACTTCACTACATTCGCTACATTTTGCTGACTTCACACTGTGAAGTCAGCAAAATGTAGCACAGACGGATTATTCTTTAGGCTACTGTGAGCAAACAACCCGGCTATAAAAATGCCACAATATTAAAAGCTATATATTTCTATATGTCCCCTGCAGCCTAGGTGCTTATATACCACACGCACACACACACATACACACGCACACGCACGCACGCACGCACGCACGCACAAACACACGTATTCTATACCAACCCTTCTATACACCATGTCCCCTCAGCTTTCGCTAGTGTATAGGCTATAATGTGTTCCAGCCATGCAGGCAGGGAGGGACCCCCCCAGGGGGTCCTTGAGGGGGTTCCATTCCAGTGCAGGGTCCCGAGGTAAATGAGGAACAGTTTTAATTATGCAGCCTATACTGTAGTTACAGTATAGCCATATAGTCCAGCCTGGATATAGTCCTGGACTGTTTCAGATAGGTTTCACTTTCTCCACATATCAGCTTGTTATCGGTATACACCCCACCTACAGCAGGGGTGGGCAACTTTGACGATGGAGAGGGCCACTATATTTATATATACTATATAGGAGAGGACCTGGTGAGGTGTAGGAGGTGCCCGGTCAGGAGTCAACCACCCACAGGCATAGTCCCTCCATGCGGATGGCCCGCCCGGTATAGAGCGTCGCAGTCCCGCCCCCCTACCATGGACCAGGAAATGAATCCCAATGCATTTTTCCCATAGACATTTCAAAAAGTATTTATTTAAAGACGGTTACACCGTGGACAAAGTCAACTCGAGTGGTGACAACTCATGACAACACAAACAATATTTTGGACCAAACAAATAATTACAAAAAAGTGTTGTAACCTGCCGGTTTTTTCTTCTTTCTAATTATTTTTTCGGGCCCAAAAATTGTGTTTGTTGTCGTGATTTGTCACAACTCGAGTTGGCTTTGTCCGCGGCGTAAACGTCTTTAAATAAATACTTTCTGAAATGTCTATGAGGAAAATGAACGGAGAATCATTTCCTGGGCCCTGGTAGGGGGGCGGGACTGCGACGCTCTATACCGGCAGAGTAGTTCTGGAGCAGCGGGTTGTGTGTCCCTGCATGGTTTTTCCCTAATGGGACTGATCGAGGGTAGGGTAGCTACTGGGACGTAAGCCGGGACTTGATCACCCCGGCTGGGTCACCTGAGTGAGGGGTATGATGTTGGAAGACCCGAAACCCCGATGACCTTGGGATACATCACTGAGGATACGTCCCCAGTTGCATCCTAGCCATGTTTTTTTAGTTCCACACTCACTCCAGAGGGCCACTTTGCATATTAATGTCGTAGCAAAAATAGCGATCTACACGTCGCAGTGCGACATGTTTTGAGCTTGTAGATCAGATATTTTATTATTTTTGCTATAGCCTACTATTTGAATTGAAATCCTGAATCATTTTTTTGCTTTTGAATTGGATTCCAGAAAAAAGAAATAATAATAACTTCAAATGCCTTTCAAATGCCTTTAATTATAGTTCACTTTATGAACTAAGTACAAATACATTGGACACCAAAAAAAGACAATAACTGTAGTCATTAAGCTACAAATTTAGACTAGAAGTAATTAAAGCGGGTCATGTTTGCAATGTTTGGAATTGTACCAGCTGAAATCAGCCCCCGGGGCCGCCAGTATGACCTATACAGTATTGTTGTGCACTAATTCTCATCTAATTAACCCATTCTGTACGGGAACCGCTTTTGGTGTTTATAGCATTATGTTATACTTTAGCTATTGAAAAATAGCAGACCTACAAGCTCGTAGCGCGGCACTCGGTGCCGCGCTATGAGCTTGTAGATCTGCTATTTTTTGAAAAAAACGTCAAAATGTGGCGCAAATCTTTGAATGTATATTCTTTCAGAGCGAACGTTTTGAACTCATATATCTTTTGCTTCTGGGGGGGGGGGTCCCTGGAACGACATATTTTCACATGGGGGTCGGTGGCCAAATACAGATAATTGTGGGCGTCCTTGACATGAAATATTGAGAACCTGCACTGACATAGAAACATGGGTTTTTCAGAAAACGGTCAGGATTTAGATTTTGTAGAATCGGTCTCGGTGGAAATGGGTTAAACTCTTCTGTTGCTAGAATGTTTTCAAACCGAGGTCTGTGGAACTCTTTGTTCCCCCCAATGGGTTCTCAGGTTGCATAATAGCCTCATATGAGTCATCGTCACATCTTAGAGCAGTATGGGTTTCAAACCAGTGGTCCGGCGACCACCGGTGGTCCTTGAGGGTGGTTCCAGGTGGTCCCCATATGCAGCTAAATGATGGAGAGTTGGTAACCAAATGGACCCTTATTATATAGATCTGTAACTCTTGAGAGCGTGAAATGAAACCAAATGGACCCATAAGGGTCCATTTGGTTTAATTTTACGCTCTCAAGAGTTAAAATTATTATAAACATCTGCATTACTTAAAGGTATATTCAGTGATTTGACTTAATTCAAATATCACTTGTTTTTTCTTTTTTTCTGGATAATCCTCCCTACTATAGAGTGTGCTGACCATATAAGGAGTTCCTCCCTGTCCCCAGTGAGCCCCTGGCGTCAAAAAACCCTAGTTTCAGTTTTGGTGGCGGGTGGCAAAGCCTTCATCCAATCAGGATGAGAGGGGCCTTCCTCCAATCATGATCGAGTGGGGGCGGGCCTTGGTGCACATGCTGTTGGCCTGTTGCACTTCCCCCCACTGTAGAGCGTGCATGTGCACATTTTGTTACCGGGGCGGACTGGGTGGTTTTCCAAATCACCCAAATCACTGAATGCTCCTTTAATTTACAAGAAGTCTACACAATTAGAGAATGTAGGACAAAAAATATGTTTTTCATCTCATCCAATGACAACAAAATATTCAAAGTTTTGAGAGGCAGAATCTCATCCAATGGTACAAAAGCAGAAAAGATTACGGGCCTTGATGTGAAAAGGGTTGAGGAAGCGCATTAAAATTCTAAATTAAAATGCTTCTTAGAGGAAGCACTTAAATTACAGCGGCCTTGTGGTAATTAATTAATCAAGCGTCTGTCTGGCCTTTTAGAAGAGCTACAATTAAAAGAAGCAGGACCAACACTTACACAAAACACAACATTTTATTTAGACTCTGTACAGCATCAATACTTAACCACTTGGAAGGATTTAATACTTTATTTACATCTATCGGAAAATATGACCACGATACCTTCATGGGAGCTGACCAGTACAACCACAGTCTGATACTGTTGTACTGGGAGCTGACCAGTACAACCACAGTCTGATACTGTTGTACTGGGAGCTGACCAGTACAACCACAGTCTGATACTGTTGTTGGTCACTGGGAGCTGACCAGTACAACCACAGTCTGATACTGTTGTACTGGGAGCTGACCAATACAACCACAGTCTGATACTGTTGTACTGGGAGATGACCAGTACAACCACAGTCTGATACTGTTGTACTGGGAGATGACCAGTACAACCACAGTCTGATACTGTTGTACTGGGAGCTGACCAGTACAACCACAGTCTGATACTTTTGTACTGGGAGATGACCAGTACAACCACAGTCTGATACTGTTGTTCTTGGAGCTGACCAGTACAACCACAGTCTGATACTGTTGTACTGGGAGCTGACCAGTACAACCACAGTCTGATACTGTTGTACTGGGAGCTGACCAGTACAACCACAGTCTGATACTGTTGTTGGTCACTGGGAGCTGACCAGTACAACCACAGTCTGATACTGTTGTACTGGGAGCTGACCAGTACAATCACAGTCTGATACTGTTGTAGGCCTACTGGGAGCTGACCAGTACAACCACAGTCTGATACTGTTGTACTGGGAGCTGACCAGTACAACCACAGTCTGATACTGTTGTACTGGGAGCTGACCAGTACAACCGCAGTCTGATACTGTTGTAGGCCTACTGGGAGCTGACCAGTACAACCACAGTCTGATACTGTTGTACTGGGAGCTGACCAGTACAACCACAGTCTGATACTGTTGTAGGCCTACTGGGAGCTGACCAGTACAACCACAGTCTGATACTGTTGTTGGTCAATGGGAGCTGACCAGTACAACCACAGTCTGATACTGTTGTTGGTCAATGGGAGCTGACCAGTACAACCACAGTCTGATACTGTTGTACTGGGAGCTGACCAGTACAACCACAGTCTGATACTGTTGTTGGTCAATGGGAGCTGACCAGTACAACCACAGTCTGATACTGTTGTACTGGGAGCTGACCAGTACGACCACAGTCTGATACTGTTGTACTGGGAGCTGACCAGTACAACCACAGTCTGATACTGTTGTACTGGGAGCTGACCAGTACAACCACAGTCTGATACTGTTGGTCACTGGGAGCTGACCAGTACAACCACAGTCTGATACTGTTGTTGGTCACTGGGAGCTGACCAGTACAACCACAGTCTGATACTGTTGTACTGGGAGCTGACCAGTACAACCACAGTCTGATACTGTTGTACTGGGAGCTGACTAGTACAACCACAGTCTGATACTGTTGTACTGGGAGCTGACCAGTACAACCACAGTCTGATACTGTTGTACTGGGAGCTGACCAGTACAACCACAGTCTGATACTGTTGTAGGCCTACTGGGAGCTGACCAGTACAACCACAGTCTGATACTGTTGTTGGTCACTGGGAGCTGACCAGTACAACCACAGTCTGATACTGTTGTACTGGGAGCTGACCAGTACAACCACAGTCTGATACTGTTGTACTGGGAGCTGACCAGTACAACCACAGTCTGATACTGTTGGTCACTGGGAGCTGACCAGTACAACCACAGTCTGATACTGTTGTTGGTCACTGGGAGCTGACCAGTACAACCACAGTCTGATACTGTTGTACTGGGAGCTGACCAGTACAACCACAGTCTGATACTGTTGTACTGGGAGCTGACTAGTACAACCACAGTCTGATACTGTTGTACTGGGAGCTGACCAGTACAACCACAGTCTGATACTGTTGTACTGGGAGCTGACCAGTACAACCACAGTCTGATACTGTTGTAGGCCTACTGGGAGCTGACCAGTACAACCACAGTCTGATACTGTTGTTGGTCACTGGGAGCTGACCAGTACAACCACAGTCTGATACTGTTGTACTGGGAGCTGACCAGTACAACCACAGTCTGATACTGTTGGTCACTGGGAGCTGACCAGTACAACCACAGTCTGATACTGTTGGTCACTGGGAGCTGACCAGTACAACCACAGTCTGATACTGTTGTACTGGGAGCTGACCAGTACAACCACAGTCTGATACTGTTGTACTGGGAGCTGACCAGTACAATCACAGTCTGATACTGTTGTATAGGCCTACTGGGAGCTGACCAGTACAACCACAGTCTGATACTGTTGTACTGGGAGCTGACCAGTACAACCACAGTCTGATACTGTTGTAGGCCTACTGGGAGCTGACCAGTACAACCACAGTCTGATACTGTTGTACTGGGAGCTGACGAGTAAAACTACAGTCAGATACTGTTGGTCACTGGGAGCTGACCAGTACAACAACAGTGTAAAGGAGTTGGTCACTGGGAGCTGACCAGTACAACCACATTGTAAAGGAGTTGGTCACTGGGAGCTGACCAGTACCACCACAGTGTAAAGGAGTTGGTCACTGGGAGCTGACCAGTACAACAACAGTGTAAAGGAGTTGGTCATTATAGGAACCAATGTTAAGGCATAGCAGTGCGGTGGCCATTTTCTGGTTCCATCGTTCCAGAGACCATTCTTTTTACCCACAGAGATTTCCAAAAATATTTAATTTATCAATTATTCTAAGGCTAGGATCAAGCAATCAATCCATGGTCCTGGTAAATCATAACCATAAAACATTTGATTCTGTGAAAATAATAATATTATTTAATGATATGATTTATTTTTTAATCTACAAGCTTGTAGCGCGCCACCGAGTGGCGCGCTACGAGCTTGTAGGTCTGCTATTTTTGAAAAATCGAAGAACCACTGACATAGAAACATTGCTTTTTCAGAAAACTGTCAGGAGACATTTTTAGAATCTGATCTCAGGTCGAAATGGGTTAATCTTCCACTGCTATGTCCTATAATTATAGCACCTCAACAGCGGTTCTAGGAGCGGAGAGAATGAATGAAAGACACTCTTCCTTGTTTCACATTGGAAAAACCAGCCGACATTATTATAACCATAACAATCTATGGTCTATATCAGGGGTTCCCAACGTTTTTGGCCGGGGACCCCCGGAAATGCTTTGGCAATGTCTCGGGACCCCCGCCCCGCCCCCTCCCGACCCCCAATATGAATTGACTGCTACAATAACCTTAAACCATTTTGGGCGGGAACCCCTTTTGGTGTTTTAAGCATTGTTATAATTTAGCTATTTAAAAATAGCAGATCTACAAGCTCATAGCGCGCCACCGAGTGGCGCGCTACGAGCTTGTAGGTCTGCTATTTTTGAAAAATCGTGAAAATAAAATTTAAAAAAATCTTTTTTTTTTTTTTTTATAATTTGGGGACCCCCTAAAATAATTTGGCGACCCCCCGAGGGGTCGCGACCCACGGGTTGAGAACCCCTGGTCTATATCAGTGGTTCCCAAACTTTTTCATGTCAAGGACCCCCAAATTGACACTATTTATCCCGCGGACCCCCATTTGAAAAGACATGCCAGGGACCCCCATAAGAGAATACTTTTACGGCTCTAGCAGTGATTTTCAACCCGTTTAATTTCAAGGACCCCCAGTTGGACATTTCTATCTCTTGGACCCCCAATTTATATTGTACAATCAATGCTAATTTAACTCTGAGAGTGTACAAATGGAACCAAATGGACCCATTAGGGTCCATTTGGTTCCATTTGACCAATCTGGGAACTAAATCGTTACCAAGAAATGTCTTCACCAATGTGTTTCTAAAGGTGTCTAATAACATGTACTAAAAGTTTGAAATTCAACTCCCGTGGGAAATCTGAGAGCGTACAAATGGAACCAAATGGACCCATTAGGGTCCATTTGGTTCCATTTGTACGCTCTCAGAGTTAAATTAGCATTGATTTTACAATATAAATTGGGGGTCTCTGAGTTGCAGACCCATAAGGGTCCATTTGGTTCCAAATGATCATTTAGCTGGGTCCCCCCTGGAACTCCCTCAAGTACCCCTGGGGGTCCCCGGACCCCACTTTTAGTAAGGGCATTTTATCAGGTATTTGACCAATCTGGGAACTAAATCGTTACCAAGAAATGTCTTCACCAATGTGTTTCTAAAGGTGTCTAATAACACGTACTAAAAGTTTGAAATTCAACTCCCGTGGGAAAATTGAGTTATTAGCATAATATGTGACCATACCCATAACATCCTATATAAGGCAAAAAAGTCCAAATTTCATCATTCTTTAAGTAGCATGTGACATATGAAACTAGGGGGTTTTCATGATTCTGAATCCATTCCAAGCATTAGTTTTGCACAAAAAACACTCCTTGGGCTAAATTAGGCCATATCCACTTGACCAAATGTGCTGACCTCATCACGTTTGTGACGTTTTCCTCCCAAGGAGTGTTTTTTGTGCAAAACTAATGCTTGGAATGGATTCAGAATCATGAAAACCCTATAGTTTCATATGTCACATGCTAATATATAATATATTATGCTAATAACTCAATTTCCCACGGGAGTTGAATTTCAAACTTTTAGTACATGTTATTAGACACCTTTAGAAACACATTGGTGAAGACATTTCTTGGTAACGATTTAGTTCCCAGATTTTCATAGATTTCTCTTACTATATATACCATCAGTATTTATCAGGAGGATTTATTGTCTTTGCTTCTCATCTGGACGAAAAGGTTTGAGCTGAAATGCAGCCAAAGAAAAGCTCCCGCACACTGTCAGACACTTGCCAAAATGTTGCTCTTTATTAGGTCAACGTTTTGGTCGATTAGACCTTCTTTAGGACAGACAATGATGAAGGTCTAATCGCCCGAAACGCCAACCTAATAAAGAGCAACATTTTTGGCAAGTGTCTGACAGTGTGGGTGACCTTTTCCTTTCAAAGATATACCCTTTTTAATGTATGCTCTGTTGCCCTATACGCACCTGTCACTATAGCTATTCTGAGGTGTGCCTCGGCCTTTTGCTAAAAACAAATCACACCCGTGTGAACCGAGTGGTGCAACTCCCCTCTATTGGTTCTCTGTA
The DNA here is from genome assembly GCF_951216825.1 of Electrona antarctica. Lineage (NCBI taxonomy): Eukaryota > Metazoa > Chordata > Actinopteri > Myctophiformes > Myctophidae > Electrona > Electrona antarctica. Next base: position 5,711,711 of record NC_136811.1, read on the forward strand.
TCGTTCCAATTTGTATCGTTCCAATTTCTTCTCTGTATCGTTCCAATTTCTTCTCTGTATTGTTCCAATTTCACTTCCTATTAGTTCTCTGTATCGTTCCAATTTGTATCGTTCCAATTTCTTCTCTGTATCGTTCCAATTTCTTCTCTGTATCGTTCCAATTTCTTCTCTGTATCGTTCCAATTTCTTCTCTGTATTGTTCCAATTTCACTTCCTATTAGTTCTCTGCATCGTTCCAATTTGTATCGTTCCAATTTCTTCTCTGTATCGTTCCATTTTGTATCGTTCCAATTTATTCTCTGTCTCGTTCCAATTTCAGTTCCTATTGGTTCTAACACGATCTCTCTCGTTCTCTGTTTCTGGCACAACAGCGCCACTTTTGGTGCTCATTGGTACTGGTCACATAATCACACACAAACAAACACACGGACATTGCTGTTCCTTGGACCAGGGGTTCTCAACCCGTGGGTCGCGACCCCTCGGGGGGTCGCCAAATTATTCTAGGGGGTCCCCAAATTATTTTCAAAAAAAAAAAAAAGATTTATTTTTAAATTTTATTTTCACTTTTTTTCAAAAATAGCAGACCTACAAGCTCGTAGGACCACTGCCTTGGACCACTCAAAAAGCTGAAATGCAGCCACCAGGAGTTCATGTACAGGACATTGCGGTAGCCCCAGTTATGTAACTTTAAATAAATAACTGAACGACTAGTGTGAATAAATCAGAACAGGAACAGACGGAGCTGTCGGTGACTGATGCATTTTGTCCAACTTCACATCCATTATTTACAACAAACACTTGGAAAAGCTGGAGTGGTCTAGGAACATTAATGGGGCGTGGCACGGTCTCCTGTGGGAGGTTTGCACATCGCTCAGTGTGAACAGGAACTGTGATGATGGAGTGTTCCAGCAGAGGTGCTAGAGGTGCATGATGAGAGTTGCTGACCCTGAAGTGAAATAATAAAAAGGATATAAAAAAAAGAGAGTACTTTTTTTTTTTTTTTTTTTTTCATAACTGTGTGGAAAAAAGTAAATTTACTAAATGTTAAAGGTATATTCAGTGATTTGACTTAATTCAAATATCACTTATTTTTCCTTTTTTTCTGGATAATCCTCCCTACTATAGAGTGTGCTGACCATATAAGGAGTTCCTCCCTGTCCCCAGTGAGCCCCTGGGGTCAAAAAACCCTAGTTTCGGTTTGGGCTTTGGGTGGCAAAGCCTTCATCCAATCAGGATGAGAGGGGCCTTCCTCCAATCATGATCGAGTGGGGAGGGCATTGGTGCACGTGCTGTTGGTCTGTTGTACTTCCCCCACTGTAGAGCTTGTGCATGTGCACATCTTGTTACCGGGTGGACCGTTTTTTTTCCCAAATCACTGAATGCTCCTTTAATGTTTTTGTATATTTTTATTTTGTGGATTTCCCATGTTCTTTTGATGCTCGCTTTGATTGTGGTACATGTGTTAAACTTTTATTTTTTGTGAAATGACAAAGGAACATGGATACTGTTCATTCAAGTGCTGTGGATGATATAAAACATTTGAAAAGGGAAGGGTGACTGCTGTTTAATTCTCAACTGTTCTGGATCTCATTATTTACATCACAAGTTATGAGCCTTCTATCTAGCACCTCTGCTGGAACACTCCATCATCGCAGTTCCTGTTTACACTGAGCATGTGCAAACCTCCCGTAGGAGATTGTGCCACGCCCCTGTGCATGTTCCTTCTTAATGTTCCTAGGAGTGGTCACAGATGGTCACATGACTGCACAGACGCGAGACTTCAACCTCCGGAAGAGGTGGTTGATGGCGGGCGGCCCACTGGGGCGGGGCTCCACGGTCTGGGCCAATGAGGAGGACATGCTGAAACAACAACAACAACAACAGGCAAGCCACCAATCAGGACTGCATGGAGTGAGCCAATGACTGACTGACAGACAGACAGACAGACGGACAGACAGACAGACAGACAGACAGACAGACAGACAGAATGACAGACAGAATGACAGACAGACAGACAGACAGACAGGTCCAATGTGTGCCGTACCCGTTTGTTGAACCCACAGCTCCATCAACTTGTTCAACTGAAACAAAAGAAAGAAAAAGCAAATCAGACCCGTCTGAAGTGAGTACTGTACTGTACTGTACTGTACTGTACTGTACTGTACTGTACTGTACTGTACTGTACTGTACTGTACTGTACTGTACTGTACTGTACTGTACTGTACTGACCTGTGTGTGTCTGTGTGTTAGGTTGTGCAACAGTGACACTTGGTGGTGAACAAACGTTATTTTCGTGCTCGGACACAGACTCACAGACACACACACACACAGCTGTCTATAGGAGTGGTTGCACCACTCAAAAAGCAATAAGGTAGACAGGCTCTGTCAGCTGGTGCTGTACAGTACGTAGCAGGTCTATAGCGAGTGTCCGTTTGTTTTATGAGCGTCCCTGACATTTAAAAAAGTACTGACCGGGTCGAAGGTGCTGCTGGTCCACAGTGCGCGCTGCTTGTTCAGCAGCTTCCGACCCACAATCCTTTGCTGCTGCTACCTCCTCCCTGTCCGACGTGGACTCAGCAGCCTGTACTGGCATCTCCCTCGATCCCTGCTCCCCCTCGTGCACAGACACACCACTTCCTGCACGCACTCATTACGCACACACGCACACACGCACACACACACACACACGCACACACGCGCACGCACGCGCACGCACGCACACGCACGCAGACGCACGCACACGCACACCGCACGCACGCACACGCACACGCACATGTACACGCACACACGTGCGCATGGACACAATAATAATATAAATGTCTGCCTGGCAGCAATAATATTCCGTTCCATCTTATGAGACACTACACTAAAACACATACAGACCTGTTACTATGTGGCCGTTTGGCATGTGGGGTTGATGGTTAAATTCCCTTCCTTGGCTTTGCGGGCTTGGCCCTGGTCTTGGCCCTGGTCTCAAGTTCCTTTTTGAAATCAAATGAAAAGCATGTGAACGTAATAATAATGTGCAATGTATAGCAATGTATAGCACTAATCCAATAAACAAAATCCGACATAAAGAGTATTTTATTAGCTAACAATCTTTCCTCTTGCAGAATGCTGTGATTGATCCATGAGAGAGGAGTATCCAATACTAATGCATAGTAATCAATGATGCATGGTGTCTTAAAGGGGAACTTCACCCTTTTTACAAAAAAATACATGTTAATGACGTTTAGAAGATTTAGAACACTTTCCTGGGGGTCTTTATGTGTGTAATATGTGGTTTTAGATATTTTAGATTTTAGCAGTGAGCCCAGTGTCTCTGATGTCATGGACACTGGGCTCACTTACTTCCTGGACTACAAGTTGTCTCAGTAAGACAGGCCTCCCCCTATCCACAAGGAGGAGCAGTGCACCAAAGCATTGTGTGAATTGTAGTCAAGAAAGGAAGTGAGCCCAGTGTCAATGACATCAGAGACACGTGAGCCCAGTGCTAAAATCTAAAATATCTAAACCCACATATTATATTACACACATAAAGACCCCCAGGAAAGTGTTCTAAATCTTCTAAACGTCATTAACATATATTTTTTTGCAAAAAGGGTGAAGTGTCCCTTTAAACGTCAACTGATTGGCTGATTCTTACCTGTCAGGTGGCCCTGGAGGAATATGGCTTCTGCTGATTGGCCTCCGGGAACGTGGCCCTCTCTGTGTGGAGAGAAAGGTGTATTATTATTATGGTGATGTGAACAGTTTCTGCAGTAAAAGCTGCTTAGAAGAGTTCCATGTCTGCTGTGATGGCCTGCATGGGGTCACATGGTACAAACTAGGGATTGTGTCACCATCAATTTTGTTTTGCTGTCGATCCGATTCTGATCATTTTCAAAATGGCGTGATCGGCCCCGGATTTCCGATCACGTGATCGGATCGGGACAACCCCATAGTAGTCTAGTTGCCAGCCCATAGAGCCCCATTGTGAACCCGGACATGTTGAGTACACCAACGTTTTATGTTATCATGTAGAAACTGCCGGA